>NC_136731.1:9814320-9829320 GCF_936440315.1 Barbus barbus
CAGCTTTTCATTTTCATCCATAAAACATTACATCCCATATTCCATTTCTTCAGGTAATATTTCATGACACTTTTCCAAATTACATCACTGTTTCCCTCTAGAAACTTTTGAACTGTTTTAATTCTCAGTGTTCTCATTCTTAAAAATGGATCTAAAAGTCCCAGTCCTCCCTCCTTTATGTCTCCAAGTAATGTATTGTATGCAATCTTAGCCCTTCCATTTCCCCATAAAAACTTTAAAACCAATTCTTTCATTCTTTTGTAGTACACTTGGGGCAATGGGGTTACTCCCAACACATACCAGACTTTCGACAGCATTAAAGAATTTATAATTAGAACTTTCCCCTTTAGCGTCAGATCTCTGGCTTGCCAAAATCTCAGCCTTTTCCCCATTCCATTTAAAACACCTTCCCAATTCAAAATGTCTGCCTTATTAGAATCCATACCCACCCACACCCCCAAAATTTTGATATGCTGCGTTTCCTCCTTGAGTTGTATGTGCTGCGGTATTTCCTCTGCTCTCCCAATCCTCATGCACAGACTTTTGCCCACATTTACTTTAGCTCCCGACCCTTTACAATATCTTTCTAAAATCCCCATTGCCCTATCTATACTTTGGATGTCTTCTACCATCAAGGTCGTATCATCTGCATACTGATACACTGCTTCTCTTTTGCAGTTGTCCTTTATTTGTATTCGTTTGATTTCTTTGTCTGCCTTAATAGCCAAACCAAGTGGCTCGGCTACCAGAGAGTAAAGTAAGGCAGACAGTGGGCATCCTTGCCTGATCGACCTTGTTGGTTGAAAACAATCCGTTAAAAACCCATTACATTTTATGCATGTTAACACATCTGTGTAAAAAATCCTAATCCATTTTCTAAAATTTTCCCCAAACCCAAAAGCCTTAAGAACATCAAATAAAAACTCATGCTCTACCCTGTCAAATGCCTTCTCTAAATCCAGACTTATTAAAAATCCCCCCTTTCCCTTCTCCTTCATATAATAAATTGTGTCCCTTATACTTTTAACCACATCTGTTATATCCCTTCCTTGCACCCCATATGCCTGTGTCGTTTTTATGATTTTTGGTAAAACCATTTTTAATCGGTTTGCTAAAACTTTTGCTAATATTTTAAAATCTGTATTCAACATTGATATAGGTCTAAAATTTTTAAGATCTTTTGGATTACCCCTTCTTTTATAAATCATTTTTATCATGCCTATTTTCATTTTTTCACTCAAGACCTCTTTCTTGAAAATATCTTCAAAAACTTATTTTAAAATTGGCACTAAAAATTCTCTAAATGTTTTATAAAATTCATTAATCAAACCATCCACACCTGGGCTCTTGCCTGGTTTTAACTGTTGAATTGCTACATCTATTTCTTCTTCCTTAATATCTTCATCACAAAAAGACATGTCCTCTCCTGTTAACTTTGATTTAATTTGTTTTATCAAAAACTCCTCATCCTTTTTTCCTATACCTTGTCCCTTAAACATGTCCATGTAGTATTGCTTTACTAATTTTAAAATTCCTTCAGTTCCTGTTTCTATTTCCCCTTTTTGATTCAAGACTTCTTTCAATAGATCAGCCTTTTGCCTATTTTTTTCTAAATTAAAGAAAAAACTGGTGCATCTTTCTCCCTCTACTGCATATTTTGCTTTACTTCTTATACTTGCACCTTTACACTTTTCCTCTTCTATTGTCTTTAATTGGTCTTGTAGCATTATTATTTTTTCAATTTCTTTTTTTCCATTACTTTCCGCCGCTTTTCTTAACTCATTGTTCAACTGTTTTGTTAATTCCATTTCCTTCTGTCTTTCTACTTTTCTGACATTTTTACTGTATTCTATTGAACATTTATTTATCTCCCACTTCACACTATCCCACCATACTCTTTTCTCTTCCCTATACATTCTATTCATTTTACTTTCTTCCACAATTCCTTTAATACTCTCCTGATAAACATTACTCTTTAAAACCTTTGCATTTAAAACCCACACTCCTCCTCCCCTTTCCACACTTGTAAAATCTAATGTCAAAAATAAGAATGAATGATCACTAAATCCAGCTCGTTTATAATAAACATTACTAATATTCCCTTGCATTTCCTCTGTACATAAAACATAATCAATCCTACTTTGTTTCAATTCTTTTAAAATAAATTGTCTTCTTGAAAATTGCCTACTTGTTCTATTTCTTTCTCTCCACACATCAATCAATTTAAACTCCCCCATCATTTTATTCAACTCCTCCCTTCCCTTATCAGTCTTAAAAGCCATATTACTTGCTAAATCTAATTCTGTAAAAACAGTATTAAAATCCCCCATTAAAATCACCCTTTCCCATATTCTTACATTGTCAGATATTGTTTTAAAAAATTCCACCTTTTCCTTTTCTTCATTTGGCGCATGTATATTATATACTGTACATCTCTCATCTCCTTTTTCTATTTCCACAGCTAAACACTTCCCCACTCCATCATTAAACACCACGCTTTCTTTTTCACACACATCTCTTCTTATTAAAATAGCAACTCCTTTCCCAGTTTTCTCTGTACTATTATTACAATGTATATTCCCATCCCATAAATTTTCAAACCTTTTAACACAATAATTTTTCCAATTAGTTTCTTGTAATACAAAAACATCCACCCCTCTACATATTTCCTTCATTTTTTCAAATTTCTCCACATCCATTAAACCTCGTGCATTAAATGAAACAACTCTTAAAAACATAAAAACAGAGAATAGATAATTAAACCTCATTTCTTTTTTTTTCAGTCCTCCTCCATATCTCTCAGCAAATCAAATCTATTCTCACAACCCCCCTTGTCTTTTAATATTTCTTGCCTTAAAGTTCTTTTCTTTGCATTATCTATATTGGGTATTACCTTTAAAGTTCTTCTTCTTCTTTGTATTCCTTCTCTTTCTTTCCTGTGTTTCCCTTCTCCTTTTCTCTCCATTCTCCCCTCCTCGTTGTCTTTTTGTTCCTCCTGTTCTTTGCTCATGTCCAAAGTCCTTTGCACAGTCGCTTGCAATGTTATTTCTCCATCTAGTTCTTTCTCCTTTTCTCCTGTATCCATCTGATTTACTTCCTCTCCATTGTCCTCTCCCAGTCCACCATGTTTCTCTTCTCCTTTTCTCTCCATTCTCCCCTCCTGGCAACCTTCCTCATTGTTTTTTTGTTCCTCCTGTTCTTTGCTCATGTCCAAAGTCCTTTGCACAGTCCCTTGCAATGTGGTTATTTCTCCATCTAGTTCTTTCTCCATTTCTCCTGTATCCACCTGATGTTCTTCCTCTCCCAGTCCACCATCTTCCATCTCCTCATTTAAAACATTGTCCATATCAGTTTCCCTCTGCTTTTGCCCACTCACATTAACAACCACATCTGTTTCTTGTTCACTACTATTTTTTTCTCCCTCCCCCATCCAGCATTCGCACCTCACCAACAGTTTTCTACATTCCGGGCACTTCACCGCATTGCAGCTTCTTGCAAAGTGCCCCTGCTCTTCGCATTGGTAACACTTAAACTCTGGGCAATCTTTAAGTACATGTCCTGGATCCATACACAATCTACAGGTTTTCACCTGCCGATCATGTATAATCCTAAAGTACTGCATGCCCTCAGCCGTCTCAAACTTGCTGCTATATGGTAGAGATATAACTTCCTTTGGAAACTTAACCTTTACATATCTCGTACCATCTGCTATTTCAGTACCCGGATATGTTCTCCTCTTAATGCTGGATGAGGGAGTTACACCCCATGCCTCCAATTTATCCAGTATATGCCGGTCGTCCATGTACGCAGGCAAATGCATAAAAGAAACGACATACTCTCTTGATTGCAGCTTTCTTAACTCACAAAATTGTTGCTTGATCATCATTCCATCCTCCAGCTTGTCACACTCTTCTTCATTTATTAATGTGATCTCATATTCTTTGCCTTGTCTTGGTCTTATCGCCAAAACCTTTCCTCCTCCAATTTTCTTATTTACTTCTTTGATAATATCCTGCACAACTCCATCTCTCACCTCTGCCAGATCCACAATTACAGTTGCTTCCTTTGAATAAATAATCCTTTTCTTTGTCTCATTGTATCCAAACCGTTGTCCCGTTGTGTTTTCCTGATCAAAGTCCTTACGTCTCTCTCCCGCCATTTCCATGTTTATTTCTGTATAATCCGTCCAAAAAAACTCCAAAAGAGAATCCCTCCCAGACAGCCTAGGCTGCTGGGAAGTGTTTAAACTTCACAAAACACCACACAAAAACTAAACAAACAAAAAAAATAAATTTAAACAAAACAAAATTTACAACAAAAGGTGAGCCTACTCTCATCCACTACTGCCAACTCACTTCCTGTGTAGCTCTCTAGCGCCCTCAGGGTGGTATGGCCGTAAGCGAGGGTTGCTGCCAAGAGTGGGCTTTTTAAAGATCAGCCACCATCTCAGCCATCATAAAGGCCAGTGTATTAGATCAGAAGTGAAGAAAACCCAAAAGCTTACAGCACCTGGTATTCCCAGGCGGTCTCCCATCCAAGTACTAACCAGGCCCGACCCTGCTTAGCTTCCGAGATCAGACGAGATCGGGCGCACCCAGGGTGGTATGGCCGTAAGCTAGAGTTGCTGCCAAGAGTGGGCTTTTTAAAGATCAGCCACCATAAAGTATTAGATCAGAAGTGAAGAAAACCCAAAAGCTTACAGCACCTGGTATTCCCAGGCGGTCTCCCATCCAAGTACTAACAATGGCCCGACCCTGCTTAGCTTCCGAGATCAGACTAGATCGGGCGCACCCAGGGTGGTATGGCCGTAAGCAAGGGTTGCTGCCAAGAGTGGGCTTTTTAAAGATCAGCCACCATCTCAGCCATCATAAAGGCCAGTGTATTAGATCAGAAGTGAAGAAAACCCAAAAGCTTACAGCACCTGGTATTCCCAGGCGGTCTCCCATCCAAGTACTAACCAGGCCCGACCCTGCTTAGCTTCCGAGATCAGACGAGATCAGGCGCACCCAGGGTGGTATGGCCGTAAGCAAGGGTTGCTGCCAAGAGTGGGCTTTTTAAAGATCAGCCACCATAAAGTATTAGATCAGAAGTGAAGAAAACCCAAAAGCTTACAGCACCTGGTATCCCCAGGCGGTCTCCCATCCAAGTACTAACCAGGCCCGACCCTGCTTAGCTTCCGAGATCAGACGAGATCGGGCGCACCCAGGGTGGTATGGCCGTAAGCGAGGGTTGCTGCCAAGAGTGGGCTTTTTAAAGATCATCCACCATAAAGTATTAGATCAGAAGTGAAGAAAACCCAAAAGCTTACAGCACCTGGTATTCCCAGGCGGTCTCCCATCCAAGTACTAACCAGGCCCGACCCTGCTTAGCTTCCGAGATCAGACGAGATCGGGCGCACCCAGGGTGGTATGGCCGTAAGCGAGGGTTGCTGCCAAGAGTGGGCTTTTTAAAGATCAGCCACCATCTCAGCCATCATAAAGGCCAGTGTATTAGATCAGAAGGGAAGAAAACCCAAAAGCTTACAGCACCTGGTATTCCCAGGCGGTCTCCCATCCAAGTACTAACCAGGCCCGACCCTGCTTAGCTTCCGAGATCAGACGAGATCGGGCGCACCCAGGGTGGTATGGCCGTAAGCGAGGGTTGCTGCCAAGAGTGGGCTTTTTAAAGATCAGCCACCATAAAGTATTAGATCAGAAGTGAAGAAAACCCAAAAGCTTACAGCACCTGGTATTCCCAGGCGGTCTCCCATCCAAGTACTAACCAGGCCCGACCCTGCTTAGCTTCCGAGATCAGACGAGATCGGGCGCACCCAGGGTGGTATGGCCGTAAGCGAGGGTTGCTGCCAAGAGTGGGCTTTTTAAAGATCAGCCACCATCTCAGCCATCATAAAGGCCAGTGTATTAGATCAGAAGTGAAGAAAACCCAAAAGCTTACAGCACCTGGTATTCCCAGGCGGTCTCCCATCCAAGTACTAACCAGGCCCGACCCTGCTTAGCTTCCGAGATCAGACGAGATCGGGCGCACCCAGGGTGGTATGGCCGTAAGCGAGGGTTGCTGCCAAGAGTGGGCTTTTTAAAGATCAGCCACCATAAAGTATTAGATCAGAAGTGACGAAAACCCAAAAGCTTACAGCACCTGGTATTCCCAGGCGGTCTCCCATCCAAGTACTAACCAGGACCAACCCTGCTTTGTTTCCGAGATCAGACGAGATCGGGCGCACCCAGGGTGGTATGGCCGTAAGCGAGGGTTGCTGCCAAGAGTGGGCTTTTTAAAGATCAGCCACCATAAAGTATTAGATCAGAAGTGAAGAAAACCCAAAAGCTTACAGCACCTGGTATTCCCAGGCGGTCTCCCATCCAAGTACTAACCAGGCCCGACCCTGCTTAGCTTCCGAGATCAGACGAGATCGGGCGCACCCAGGGTGGTATGGCCGTAAGCGAGGGTTGCTGCCAAGAGTGGGCTTTTTAAAGATCAGCCACCATCTCAGCCATCATAAAGGCCAGTGTATTAGATCAGAAGTGAAGAAAACCCAAAAGCTTACAGCACCTGGTATTCCCAGGCGGTCTCCCATCCAAGTACTAACCAGGCCCGACCCTGCTTAGCTTCCGAGATCAGACCAGATCGGGCGCACCCAGGGTGGTATGGCCGTAAGCGAGGGTTGCTGCCAAGAGTGGGCTTTTTAAAGATCAGCCACCATAAAGTATTAGATCAGAAGTGAAGAAAACCCAAAAGCTTACAGCACCTGGTATTCCCAGGCGGTCTCCCATCCAAGTACTAACCAGGCCCGACCCTGCTTAGCTTCCGAGATCAGACGAGATCGGGCGCACCCAGGGTGGTATGGCCGTAAGCGAGGGTTTCTGCCAAGAGTGGGCTTTTTAAAGATCAGCCACCATAAAGTATTAGATCAGAAGTGAAGAAAACCCAAAAGCTTACAGCACCTGGTATTCCCAGGCGGTCTCCCATCCAAGTACTAACCAGGCCCGACCCTGCTTAGCTTCCGAGATCAGACGAGATCGGGCGCACCCAGGGTGGTATGGCCGTAAGCGAGGGTTGCTGCCAAGAGTGGGCTTTTTAAAGATCAGCCACCATCTCAGCCACCATAAAGGCCAGTGTATTAGATCAGAAGTGAAGAAAACCCAAAAGCTTACAGCACCTGGTATTCCCAGGCGGTCTCCCATCCAAGTACTAACCAGGCCCGACCCTGCTTAGCTTCCGAGATCAGACGAGATCGGGCGCACCCAGGGTGGTATGGCCGTAAGCGAGGGTTGCTGCCAAGAGTGGGCTGTTTAAAGATCAGCCACCATAAAGTATTAGATCAGAAGTGAAGAAAACCCAAAAGCTTACAGCACCTGGTATTCCCAGGCGGTCTCCCATCCAAGTACTAACCAGGCCCGACCCTGCTTAGCTTCGGAGATCAGACGAGATCGGGCGCACCCAGGGTGGTATGGCCGTAAGCGAGGGTTGCTGCCAAGAGTGGGCTTTTTAAAGATCAGCCACCATAAAGTATTAGATCAGAAGTGAAGAAAACCCAAAAGCTTACAGCACCTGGTATTCCCAGGCGGTCTCCCATCCAAGTACTAACCAGGCCCGACCCTGCTTAGCTTCCGAGATCAGACGAGATCGGGCGCACCCAGGGTGGTATGGCCGTAAGCGAGGGTTGCTGCCAAGAGTGGGCTTTTTAAAGATCAGCCACCATCTCAGCCATCATCTCAGCCATCATAAAGGCCAGTGTATTAGATCAGAAGTGAAGAAAACCCAAAAGCTTACAGCACCTGGTATTCCCAGGCGGTCTCCCATCCAAGTACTAACCAGGCCCGACCCTGCTTAGCTTCCGAGATCAGACGAGATCTGGCGCACCTTTTTTTTTTTTTTTTTTTTTTTTTTGATCAGAAGTGAAGAAAACCCAAAAGCTTACAGCACCTGGTATTCCCAGGCGGTCTCCCATCCAAGTACTAACCAGGCCCGACCTTGCTTAGCTTCCGAGATCAGCCGAGATCGGGCTCACCTTTTTTTTTTTTTTTTTTTTTTTTTTTATTGAAATTATTTCAGTACAAAAATACAACAAATATTTACCACATTAGAAACATCAATCATATTTGTTTCAGAATCTCTCAGTCATAAATTATGTGCAGACATTCACATAAGGTTCCATTAAAAGTTTCTAAGCAAACAAAATCAATTTCAATTATGTAAAAATGACATTTCCAAACCAGAGTCCTTTAAAACCTTACAGACATCCTGTGTAAAGAGATTGTAAAAAACACACATTTTCTCATCTTGTTTAAAATAATGAAACAGGCATTGAACATACTTTTCAACTTTCCTTTTAAACACATGCCACACATTCATTAAAATATTTTCTCTCTTTGCCACCACCCTTCTTTCCCATATTGCACTCTTGATCAACATAACCAATAAATTAATAAGCTTTTTGTTTTTACTTTGCTTATCCAGACCCAGCATCACCACCTTATTCCAATCAATATATTCATTATCCTCCCCTCTCAAACCTAAAATCATACTTTTGCATTTCCCATTAAAATCCTCCAATTCTTTGCAATATAAAAACAAATGTAAAAATCCTTCATCGTCATCGTTACACACTTTACAAGTAGCACTTGGTTCCATTCCAATTTTGTTTAAAATAACATCGGTAAAAATCACTTTGTGTCTGATAAAATATTCAGAGTTTTCCAATTTTGTCTGTACAAATTTTCCATTCATGTTCCCCCATATGCTGTCTTCTGTTAAATCATTGTATTTCCGTAACCAATATTCATTTACCACAGGTTTCTTAAAAACAGCATTTCTAAAAACACAATAAAAAAAATTCACAGTACATTCATTGAAGGCATACAGTTTTTCCTCTATCTTCACATACACATCTTTTTCTTGTTTCCCTTCTTCCATGTTTTCAATTCTTTTTATCCACTCTTGAGGTATAGCATTCTTAATTACATCATATTTGTTTGTTATCTCTTGTCTGCTATAATCCTCCTTTGCCTCCTCCATCATATCCACAATGTATTGCACTGGTAAAAACCCCTCTTTGAATTCGTATAAAACATCTCTGACTTTTGTGATTCCCAGATCCCACCATTTCTTAAAAAAAACCTCTTTCCCTTGATTTAAAATGCAGTTGTTTAAGAATAAAGGCTGGTTTAAAATGTTCTCTCTACCTTGTGGCTTAAAATGCACATTAGTTAAAAATTTGCCCCATGCCCCCATCAGCTCTTTATAAAAATCTGGCAGCCCCTCCGTCATCCAATTTTTTGTTTTCATCCAAAAAATATTGTCCCCCAGATTAAAATTACTACACTTGTTTATAAAATGCCCCATTGTTCTCTTCCATGCCGCTTTGTTTTCTTCATCCAAGTACTTTTTAATGATTTTAACTCTCAACCCGTTCTTTCTTTGTTCAACATCCATTAACCCCAGTCCTCCCTTCCCCACTGCTCCTATTAGAGTCTTGTATGCTATTCTCGGCGGCTTCCCTTCCCATAAAAAATCTAAAAAACATTTTTTCAACCTTTTTTCTACCCACAACGGCATAGATGACACATATAGAATATACCACAATTTAGAAATCATTAAAACATTAAGAACTAAAACCTTCCCTTTCAAAGTTAAGGTTCTCAATTTCCAAAAATTCAATCTTCTTTCAATCCCTCCTAAAGCTTCCTCCCACATAGTTTCTCTGGCTTTCTTTTCATCCCTCCCCATTAAAACACCTAAAATCTTTATTTCTTTAGTTTCCTTAAAAGTAAAATGCTCTGTTAAAAGCGCTACCCCTCCGAATCTCATATAAACAGTTTTGTCCTCATTTACTTTAGCTCCTGCTCCCCTACAGTACTTTTGTACAATTTGCATTGCTTTTTCCACGCTCTCCAGATCTTTTAACAGTAATGTTGTGTCATCCGCGTATTGAAAAATTTTGCTTTCCCCTCCCTCAATGCCTATCCCTTTTATTCCCCCTTCGTGTTCGACAGTCAGTCCCAAAGGTTCCGCAACTAAGGAATATAAAAGAGCTGACAACGGACATCCTTGTCTTATTGATCTGGTAATTTTAAAACACTCTGTTAAAAACCCATTACATTTAATTTTTGTTATTGCACCTTTATATAAGATCCTAATCCATTTCATAAAATTCTCTCCAAAACCAAAACTTTTTAAAACATCAAATAAAAAACCATGCTCCACCCTGTCAAATGCTTTCTCGAAATCTAAACTGATAATAAAACCATCTTTGCTCTTTCCATGTATGTATCTTATCATATCTTTTATACTAATAGTTGTATCTGCTATATCTCTTCCTTTCACTCCGTACACTTGGTTAGTTTTAATTATACTCGGCATGACTTCTTTTAATCTGTTAGCTAAAATTTTAGATAAAATCTTTAAATCAGTATTCAGCATTGTAATCGGTCTGTAGTTCTTTAAATCTGTCTTCTCTCCTTTTCTCTTGTATATCAACTTCATTAAACCCATTCCCATTCTTTGATTTAATTCTCCCTTCTTAAAAACATCTAGATATACTTCTTTTAAAATGCTAGTTAAAGAATCTTTAAAAATTATATAAAACTCACTCCCCAAACCATCTATACCTGGACTTTTCTTTTTGTTTAATTCACTTATTGCTCTTTTTATCTCTTCTTCTCTTATCTCTTCATCACACTCTTTTTTGTCTACTTCTCCTACTGTTGCTTTTATTTGCTTCAGTAACTCTAGTTTCTCTTCTTCCCTCACCCCCTCTGCACTAAACAGGTTCTCATAGTACGCTTTTATTTCTTTTAATATTTCCTCATTTGTTTCCACCACCACACCATTTTTCCCTTTTATCTCTTTAATCATTCCAGCTCTCCCTCTTCTTTTTTCTAGATCAAAGAAAAATTTTGTACATTTCTCGCCCTCCACGGTATATTTAGCCTTACTTCTTAGTCTTGCACCTTCATATTTTTCCTCTTCCATTTCTTTCAATATTCCCTCCAATTCTTTTATTTTTTGTATATTATTCCCATTCTTATTTAATTCTTTTTCCAATTTTTCTCTTATGTCTCTCTCCTTATTTCTCTTACTTCTCTGTATTAACCTGCAGTACTTTATTGTGAATTTTTTAACTAAATATTTAACATTTTCCCACCATATTCTTTTGTCTTCAGTGTACATTCCGTTCTCCTTTTCTTTTTCAATAATTTCTTTAATACTTAACACATAATCCTCATTCTTCAGAATCTCTGTATTTAAAACCCATTCCCCCGGCCCTCTTTTCACAGAACTCCAGTCTACATGCATAAAAATTGGTTTATGATCACTTAAGCTTGATTCTTCATATTTAATACTACCGATAAAACCTTCAATGTTTCTTGTACATAAAATAAAATCAATTCTTGTTTTACACATAAAATTCCCCACTAATTGCCTCCTTGAGTATTCTTTCTTTTTTTCATTTCTTTCTCTCCATACATCAATTATATTATTTTCTTCCATTAATAATTTCAGTTCTTTTCTTCCTTTATCAGTTTTAAAAACCATTCCCTCACCCATTTCCAATTTACTGAAAACTGTATTAAAATCACCCATCATAATAACTTTTCTATGTTTCTTTAAAAAGTCTCTTAACACATTAAAATAGTCTTTCTTTTCGTTCTCTTCTGTCGGTGCATGAACATTAACCACAATTACTTTTTTTTCCTCATACTCCATTTCAAACGCTATACATTTCCCATCTTTGTCATTATATATTGTTTTACACGATACACCACTGTTTTCTTTTATTAAAACCGCAACTCCTCTTCCTAACCTCCCATCTCCATTGTTATATAAAACCTCTCCACTCCACCTTTTCCTTATTTCAGTCATGTACCCTTCTCTCCAGTTTGTTTCTTGTAATAATATCACATCTTCTCCTTTACACATTTCTTTCACTTTTTCAAACTTTCTTATGTCTAAAAGCCCTCTAGCATTAAAAGTAACAATCCTTAAAAGCATAAAGCATATAAAAGCATGCATAAAACCCATAAACTCAGTCCATCTCCTCCAAACCCTTTAGCAACTCATACTTATTTGTACATTCAATACCATCATCTTTAAGCACTTTTTTCCTTGCAGTCTCTAAATTGGGCATTACCTTTACAGATCTTCTTCTTTTCGATGCTTTCCCCTGTGTCTCCTCGTTTTCTTTTGCTTGTTCCCTTTCCTTTGTAGCAGATTGTTCCTCATTACTCTGATCATTAAGCTCCAAGGTGTCCAACACCTTTTGCAAACTGTCAGTCACCTCCATCTGTGTCCATGAAATTCCCTCCTGTTGTGCGTCGCTCAATTCTTTATTCCCTTGATCGTCCAGTTCCACAGTATCCAAAGCACTTTGCAAGCTGTCAGTCAAATCCATCTGTGTCCATATCCCCCCATCCTTTTGTGTTTGTATGTCCTGTTCGTTGCAATCTTTCTGTTGTTCTGCATCATTTGATTCTTTTTCTTCACCTTGTACTCTTGTTTCCTCCTCTCGCTGCTCGTTGTCTTGTTCATGCACCCGCCCGCCTACCTGCTGCTCTTCCTCCTCCTCCTCGCCCTCCATCCAACACTCACACTTATTTAAAACCAAATTGCAATCCGGGCACTTCACAGCGTTGCAGTTCCTCGCGAAGTGCCCCCTCTCCTCACATTTAAAGCACTTGAACTCTGGGCAGTCCTTCACCACATGGTCTGGGCTCATGCACAGCCGACAGGTCTTCACCTGATGGCTATGCATCACCCGAAAGTATTGTGGACCCTCCGCCGTTTCTATTTTTGTGCTGTAAGGGAGGGAGGCCACCTCCTTCGGGAACCGCGTCTTTACATATCTTGTCCCGTCCTCAATGCTGGTGCCCGGATAAACACGCCGCTTTAGTTTTGAAATTGGGGAAACTCCCCATCCCTCCAGTTTATTTAAAATCTCTTCATCAGCAAGGTAGACGGGCAGATGCATGAAGGAGACAACGTAGTCTCTGTTCTGTAGCCTTTTCACTTCACAGTTAATCCCATTAATCGTTAATCCATCTGTTAAAAACTCTGTGTCCTCCTCACGATCCAGTGTCACCTCATATTCCCTCGCTTGCTTGGGTCTCACCGCTAAAATCCTCCCGTCTCCAATCCGCTCCGTAACTGCCTTGATAATATCTGCCGCCCGTGCATCTTTGCAATTTCCTAAATCCACTGTCACCGTCGCTTCTTTCAAATATATTCTCTCATTCCTCACTTCCTTATCCATTCCGCTGCCGTTTCGTTGTCGTTGAGCCAGTCCGTTATCATTCCCACACCGTGTGCCGTCCGCCATTGCCGTGTCAGTTACCCTTGATCCGTCCGTTGTAAACAAACAAAACAGCAAAAATAAAAAAAATTCCTCCCAAACAGCGCTAGCTGCTGGGAGGATGAACTTAAAGCTCAAAAAAACAAACACAAATGAAACTAAAGACGTAATCCAACAAAAAAAACAACAAAGAACAAAAGAGTTTGGTGAGCCTCTCTCACCCACTGTAGCCAAACACTTCCTGCACACCAGTAACTCACTAGCGCCCCCAGGGTGGTATGGCCGTAAGCGAGGGTTGCTGCCAAGAGTGGGCTTTTTAAAGATCAGCCACCATCTCAGCCATCATAAAGGCCAGTGTATTAGATCAGAAGTGAAGAAAACCCCAAAGCTTACAGCACCTGGTATTCCCAGGCGGTCTCCCATCCAAGTACTAACCAGGCCCGACCCTGCTTAGCTTCCGAGATCAGACGAGATCGGGCGCACCCAGGGTGGTATGGCCGTAAGCGAGGGTTGCTGCCAAGAGTGGGCTTTTTAAAGATCAGCCACCATCTCAGCCATCATAAAGGCCAGTGTATTAGATCAGAAGTGAAGAAAACCCAAAAGCTTACAGCACCTGGTATTCCCAGGCGGTCTCCCATCCAAGTACTAACCAGGCCCTACCCTGCTTAGCTTCCGAGATCAGACGAGATCGGGCGCACCCAGGGTGGTATGGCCGTAAGCGAGGGTTGCTGCCAAGAGTGGGCTTTTTAAAGATCAGCCACCATCTCAGCCATCATAAAGGCCAGTGTATTAGATCAGAAGTGAAGAAAACCCAAAAGCTTACAGCACCTGGTATTCCCAGGCGGTCTCCCATCCAAGTACTAACCAGGCCCGACCCTGCTTAGCTTCCGAGATCAGGCGCACCCAGGGTGGTATGGCCGTAAGCGAGGGTTGTTGCCAAGAGTGGGCTTTTTAACACTTTAACCTTCAACCCCATTTAGGGCCTCGCAGGTGAAAATAACCTACCTGAATTAAAATGGTAACAGTTTGTGACAAAGTGTGCTTACACAAACAAATTAGGTATCTTTGGAAAGAAGAGACTCTGGGCTTTACTATCTATCATCCAGAGTTGATAATGCTCAAAAAGATAAAAAGTTATAGACACTGACGTGCCTTGAAAAATATTTTTCCACACTGAATGTTTTTTTATTTCATATACAAATACATGAAATAAGTCCTGGAGCAATCCAGAAAAGTAATGGATCGAAAGCCATGTGTCTCATCAGTTCATATTTCAAATTTGAAGAAGATACCATGAAAAATGAGATTCCTGCAATATTTTTTCTGAAACTATTTATAGTCCCCCCACCCCCCTGTTTGAGGAAAAATAACCACCAAATGGATTGCAGAATTATACAAGCTATTTTAGTCATTATACATGTTCCTGCATAGTTTTTCAATTATAAAATAATAGACAGATTTATTTGAGCACTAAAAAATACAAAAATAATTATTTGAGTAATAAAAAAGGAAAAAAAATAGAAAAAAATGCTTTGTATATAGTATGTATACTGAAGTATTCTTCGTTATTCGTTATTACAATGATAAATATCACTGCCAGACGTGAAGTGATATTGCCAGACATGGTCATAGAGTCAGTAAACACACGCTGATGTGCTTCCATTCAGATTATAATCAAACAGATGGGCCATATAATCAATAATAGCTGATCAATG
>NC_136731.1:9834320-9926820 GCF_936440315.1 Barbus barbus
CCTGGTATTCCCAGGCGGTCTCCCATCCAAGTACTAACCAGGCCCGACCCTGCTTAGCTTCCGAGATCAGACGAGATCTGCCGCACCTTTTTTTTTTTTTTTTTTTTTTTTTATTAGAAAATTTCATCATAAAAACATACAAAGGTACAGTCCATCATTTGCTTGAAAATACATCCAGTAAATACAGTCTCTCTCTATACATTTGGTATTTTCTCAAAAGTAATAAAAGATTAAGTGTAAAAGAAATGGAAAACAGCATTTAAATCATTCTCTTTCTGGCATTCCTAAATTAAACTCATTACAAACTTTGTACACATCTGAGGTAAATACTTTGTAAAAGTCATACATTTTGTTTTCTTGCTTAAAATAACAGTGTAAATATTCCACATATTTCTCAAACTTCCTTTTAAAAACATTCCATACATCCATTACATTTCCTTGTTTTTTTGCCTCCACTCTTCTTTCCCATATTACACTTTTCATTAGCATCACAATCAAATTAATCATCCTTTTGTTTTTACACTTTTCTTCTGTACCCAACAAAACCACTCTGTTCCATTCTATATTTCCCTCTTTTTGTTCTCCTCTTAGCATTTCAATTAATCTCCTACAAATTTCATTAAAATCTTCCAATTCTCTGCAATTTAAAAACAAGTGTAAAAAACTTTCATCTTCAGCATTGCACACTTTACATGTTTCACTTTGCTCCATTCCGATTTTTGTCAATATAATGTCAGTAAAAATCGCTTTGTGCCTAATAAAATATTCCAAGCTCTCCAGTCTTGCATCTATCATTGTTCCTTTCATGTTGTTCCATATTTCATCTTCTTTTTGATCTTTAAATTTCTGTACCCAGTACACATTAACAACAGGTTTCTTAAACATTCCTTCTCTAAAAAAACAATAAAACATTTTCACCTTACATTCTTTAAAAGCATACAATTTTTCTCCCAACTTTACAAACACTTCTTTCTCTTGCTTCTCTTCCTCCATGTTTTCTATTCGTTTTATCCACTCTTTGGGTATTGCTTCTTTAATTACTTCATACTTATTTCTTATCTCTTTTTTATTGAAATCCTCTTTTGCCTCTTCCATTGCATCTATTACATACTGCAACGGTAAAAACCCCTCCTTAAATTCATATAAAACATCTCTGATTCTTGTGATCCCAACATCCCACCATTTCTTATAAAAAATCTCTTTCCCTTGGTTTAAAATGCCATTGTTTAGGAATAAAGGCTGATTTAAAATACTCTCTCGACCTTGTGGATTAAAATTTACATTAATTAAAAATTTTCCCCAAGCACTCATCAGTTCTTTATAAAAATCCGGCAACCCTTCCATCATCCAATTCTTTGTTTTCATCCATAAAATGTTATCCCCCAAATTAAAATTCCCACATTTGTTCAAAAAATATTTCATTGTCTTTTTCCACGCTGTTTTGCTTCCTTCATCTAGATATTTTTTTATTATTTTAACTCTTAAGCTATTTTTTCTTTGTTCCACATCAATTAATCCCATCCCTCCCCTTCCGGCTTCCCCTATTAATGTATTATATGCAATTCTGGGAGGTTTGCCATTCCATAAAAAATCTAAAAAACATTTTTTCATCCTTTTTTCCACCCACATTGGCATAGCAGTCACATATAAAACATACCACAACTTTGACACCATTAACACATTTAAGATTAAAACCTTCCCTTTTAAACTTAAAGTCCTCAATTTCCAAAAATTTAACCTTCTTTCAATTCCCCCTGCTATTTCCTCCCACATTATTTCTTTAAGATTCTTTTCGTCTTTTCCCATTAAAACACCTAAAATCTTTATTTCTTTTGTTTCTTTAAAATTAAGAGAATGCGTTAAACCAGTCACTCCTCCAAATCTCATGTATACCGTTTTCTCTTCATTTATCTTGCCTCCTGATCCCCTACAAAACATCTGTACTATTTCCATGACTTTTTTAACACTCTCTATATCCTTAACTATAATTGTTGTATCATCCGCGTATTGAAATATTTTTTCATTTCCCCCACTTCCTTCAATGTTTATCCCTCTTATGTTTTCATCCATTTTAACAGCTAATCCCAATGGTTCTGCAACTAATGAATATAAAAGCGCTGATAATGGACATCCTTGCCTTATTGACCTAGTAATTTTGAAACATTCCGTTAAAAAACCATTACATTTTATTCTTGTTATTGCTCCCCTATATAAAATCGTAATCCATTTGATAAAATTTTCCCCAAACCCATACCCTCTTAAAATGTCTAATAAATATTCATGTTCCACTCTGTCAAAAGCTTTTTCGAAATACAAACTAATAACGTATCCTTTTTTGTTTTTGTCTTTCATATACCTTATTGTATCTATTATACTTATCGTTGTGTCCGCTATATCTTTGCCTTTAACTCCATACGCTTGATTTGTTTCAATTATGGTTGGCATTACCTCTTTTAATCTGTTGGCTAAGACTTTTGTTAAAATTTTCAAATCTGAATTCAGCATTGTAATTGGTCTATAATTTTTTAAGTCTACTTTTTCTCCCTTCCTTTTATATATCAACTTTATTAATCCCATCCCCATTCTCTGATTCATTTCCTCTTTCTTAAGGATCTCTTCATGTACTGCTTTTAAAATACCAGTTAATAAATCCTTAAATGTTTTGTAGAATTCGTTCCCTAAACCATCAATGCCTGGGCTTTTCCCTTTATTCAGTTCACTTATCGCTCTTTTTATTTCTTCCTCTCTTATCTCTTGCTCACACTCTTTTTTATCCTCCTCCCCTAATTTTGTTTTTATTTGCATCAGTAATTTCTGTTTTTCTTCATCATTTATTCCCTCTGCTTTAAATAGCTTTTCATAATATTCCTTTACTGCTTTTAAAATCTCCTCATTTGTTTCCACCATGTCTCCATTTTCCCTTTTTAATCCTTTGATTGTTTGCGCCATGCCCCTTCTTCTTTCTAAGTCAAAGAAAAACTTTGTACATTTCTCTCCTTCCACTGTGTACTTTGCTTTGCTTCTTAATCTCGCCCCATTGTATTTATTTTCTTCTATTTCTTTAAGTTTTCCTTCTATTTCTTTTATTTTCTGTATGCTTTTTTCCGCCTTATCCAGTTCCTCATTTAAGTTTTGTCTTAGCTCTCTTTCCTTATATTTTTTACATTTGTTAATTAACTTGCAATACCTTATTGTAAACCTTTTTACCATATATTTCACATTCTCCCACCATATTCGCTTATCCTCATTACACTTTACATCACATCATATTTCATATAATTCATTACATATTTCAACAGTCTCCTGCACTCCCCGGCAACTTCCACATTAAATCTTTTAAAACACAACCAACATTTGGAGTAAAAACAAGATAAAAAGCATCCAACATATTTTCACATTTAAAATACATATAAATATTTTCCATGTAAACTTCTGTTTTCCTTTTAAGCACAGTCCAAACATCCAACACAATTTTTTCTTTTTTAGCCACATTTCTTCTCTCCCATATTGCACTTTTCATTAACATTACCCACAAATTTATAAACTTTTTGTTTCGGCATTTCTTTTCCCAACCAAACATCACCACTCTGTTCCATTCCATTAGATTTTCATCCCACTCCACAGTTAAGTCTTTGATTACACATTTGCATTTCCTTAAAAAACTCTCCAATTCTTTACAGTATAAAAACATATGCAAAATCCCTTCCTCCTTTTCTTGACACACTTTACACATAGCATTTTGTTCTAGCCCAATTTTATTTAAAATGAAATCAGTAAAAACAACTTTATGTCTTATAAAATACTCCAAACATTCTAATTTTGTTTCCACACATCTTCCCCTCAAATTTCTCCATATGCACTCTTCTTTCAAGTCTTTGAATTTTTCCACCCAGTACTTATTTACAATCGGCTCTTTAAAAACCCCGTCTCTAAACACACAATAAATTCCTTTAACAGTACATTCTTTAAAATCACACAAATTTTCCCCCAGTTTCACATAAAAGTTTTTCTCTTTTGGCTCTTCTTCCATGCACTCTATTCTTTTAATCCACTCTTTTGGTATTGCCTTCTTGATGGCTTCGTATTTGTTTGTTATTTCTTGTTTACTGTATTCTTCTTTTGCCATTTCCATTGCATCTACGATATATTGTGTCGGTAAAAACCCCTCTTTAAACTCATACAAAACATCTCTCACTCTCGTTATCCCCACTTCCATCCATTTTTTAAAAAACATTTCTTTCCCTTGTTTCAAAATTTTGTTATTTAAGAACAGAGGTTGATTTAAAATGTTTTCTCTTCCATGTGGATCACACTCGATGTTCGTTAAAAATTTTCCCCAGGCACTAAAGATTTCTCTATAAAAACCAGGTAATCCTTCTGTCATCCAAATTTTTGTTTTCATCCATAGAATTCCATCCCCCATGTTAAAACATTTGTTTAAAAAGAATTCCATTGTTTTTTTCCACTCAGTTTTGTTGTCTTGTTGCAGGTATTTCTTAACTATTTTCACTCTCAGAGCATTTTTTCGCTGTTCCACATCCATTAGCCCTAAGCCCCCCTTCTCTACCGCCCCTAAAATCGTGTTATGTGCAATCCTAGCTGGTTTTCCCTCCCATAAAAAATCAAGAAAACATTTCTTCAACCTCTGTTCTCCCCATAACGGCATTTCAGAGACATATAAAACATACCAAAGTTTAGAAACCATTAAAACATTCAATATTAAAACCTTCCCCTTCAAGTTTAAATTTCTCAGTTTCCAAAAATTTAACCTTCTCTCTATATCTGTTATTAGTTGCTCCCACATTTCATCTCTCACTTTCCTCTCATTCCTCCCCATTAATACTCCTAGAATCCTCATTTCTTCTACTTCTTTAAAATTGAAACAATCCATTAAATCCATAGCTTTTCCAAATCTCATATATACCGTTTTGTCTTCATTTATTTTACTTCCAGACCCACTACAATAATCTTTTACAACCTTCATTACTTCTTTAACGCTCTTCTTTTCCTTGACAACTATCGTTGTATCATCAGCATACTGAAAAACTTTCCCCTCCGCTTTATTTCCCTCAAATTCTATCCCTCTTATTCCTTCGTTTTGTTTTATAGCCAGTCCCAAAGGTTCCGAAACAAGCGAATACAATAACGCTGAGAGCGGACATCCCTGTCTTATTGACCGTGTTATTTTAAAACAATCTGTTAAAAAACCGTTACATTTAATCTTAGTTAGTGCACCCTTATATAAAATCTTAATCCATTTAATAAAATTCTCCCCAAAACCAAAACTCCTTAAAACCTCAAATAAATACCCGTGCTCAACCCTATCAAAAGCTTTCTCGAAATCCAGACTAATTATATATCCCTCTTCATTTTTTTCTTTCATGTACCATATAGTGTCCCTTATACCCATCGTTATATCGGCTATATCTCTCCCTTTTACCCCATATGCTTGATTTGTTGTTATTATACTTGGTGTTACTTCTTTTAGCCTGTTTGCTAAAACCTTAGCTAAAATCTTAAAATCTGTATTCAACATTGTGATTGGCCTGTAATTTTTTAAATCTACTTTTTCCCCCTTCCTTTTATATATCAGTTTCATTAATCCCATCCTTGTTCTTTCATTCATTTCTTCCTTTTCAAAAATTTCTTTAAAAACCTCATTTAAAATCTTTGTTAAAGAATCTTTAAAACAAACATAAAATTCAGTTCCCAAACCATCTATTCCTGGACTTTTCTTTTTATTGAGTTGATTTATTGCTCTTTCAATCTCTTCTTCTCTAATTTCTTGGTCACATTCTTTTTTATCTTCCTCACTTACTTTTGCCTTTATCTGATTCAACAGTTCCTTTTTTTCCTCCTCTTTCACCCCCCTTGCACTAAACAGATCCTCATAAAAATTCCTTATTTCTTCTAATATCTTTTTATTCCCTTCTATAATTTCTCCATTTTTCCCTCTTATTTCTTTTATCACTTTAGCTTTCCCTCTCCTCTTTTCCAGATCGAAAAAGAACTTTGTACATTTTTCTCCCTCCACCACATATTTTGCTTTGCTTCTTAGTCTCGCCCCCTCATATTGTTTTTCTTCTGTTTCTTTCAGTTTTCCCTCTATTTCCTTTATCTTTTGTATGTCTTTATTTTCTTTATTCAGCTCCATTTCTAAACTTTCTCTTATTTTGTTTTCTTCATATCTTTTGCATTTCTGTATTAGACTACAATATTTGATCGAAAATTTTTTGATCAAAAATTTTACGTTCTCCCACCATAAACTCTTATTCTCTTCATACATTCCATTTTTCTTTTCTTTTTCTATAATTTCTTTAACCTTTGAAATATAATCTTCATTCTTTAAAATCTTTGTATTTAAAATCCATACTCCTGGCCCTCTTTGCATTTTACTCCAGTCCAACTTAAAAGATAAAAAACTGTGATCGCTAAAGCTGGTATCTTCATATTTAATATTTTCTATGAAATTCTCCACATTTCTCGTACATAAAACAAAGTCAATTCTAGTTTGGCAAACAAAATTCCCCACTATTTGTCTTCTTGAAAATTCTTTTTTCTTTTCATTTCTTTCTCTCCACACATCTATCATATTATTTTCATCCATTAATGCTTTTAATTCTTTTCTTCCCGTATCTGTTTTAAAAACCATTCCTTCAGCCATATCTTGTTTACTAAAAACTGTATTAAAATCTCTCATCATTATTATTTCTTTATACTTCTTTACAATGTTTCTTAAAACATTAAAAAACTCTTTCTTTTCCTTCTCCTCCACTGGTGCATGTACATTTACTAAAATCAAATCTCTTCCTTCATATTTGGTCTCAACTACCATACATTTCCCCATCTTGTCCTTATACAAAATTTTACTCACTTTAAAAACATCATCCTTCATTAAGAAAGCCACACCTCTTCCAAATCTCCCATCTCCGTTATTATATAAAATACTTCCATCCCACCTCTTTTTATAATCATTCATCACATTTTCTCTCCAGTTTGTTTCTTGTAGTGCAATAATGTCTTCCCTTTGACATTTTTCTTTCACTTTTTCAAATTTCCTCATGTCCATCAGACCCCTTGCATTAAAAGTAACACAACTTAACCCTTTAGGCGCCAGGGTTTTTTGGAAAAAATGCTGGATTTTGACATCAAGATTTCAAAAGCTTGTGGCTTGAAATGGCTTAACACTTTAACCTTCAACCCCATTTAGGGCCTCGCAGGTGAAAATAACCTACCTGAATTAAAATGGTAACAGTTTGTGACAAAGTGTGCTTACACAAACAAATTAGGTATCTTTGGAAAGAAGAGACTCTGGGCTTTACTATCTATCATCCAGAGTTGATAATGCTCAAAAAGATAAAAAGTTATAGACACTGACGTGCCTTGAAAAATATTTTTCCACACTGAATGTTTTTTTATTTCATATACAAATACATGAAATAAGTCCTGGAGCAATCCAGAAAATGGATCGAAAGCCATGTGTCTCATCAGTTCATATTTCAAATTTGAAGAAGATACCATGAAAAATGAGATTCCTGCAATATTTTTTCTGAAACTATTTATAGTCCCCCCACCCCCCTGTTTGAGGAAAAATAACCACCAAATGGATTGCAGAATTATACAAGCTATTTTAGTCATTATACATGTTCCTGCATAGTTTTTCAATTATAAAATAATAGACAGATTTATTTGAGCACTAAAAAATACAAAAAGAATTATTTGAGTAATAAAAAAGGAAAAAAAATAGAAAAAAATGCTTTGTATATAGTATGTATACTGAAGTATTCTTCGTTATTCGTTATTACAATGATAAATATCACTGCCAGACGTGAAGTGATATTGCCAGACATGGTCATAGAGTCAGTAAACACACGCTGATGTGCTTCCATTCAGATTATAATCAAACAGATGGGCCATATAATCAATAATAGCTGATCAATGAATCACAATGATAGCCGTCATAGAGTCGCTAATAAACACGCTGATGTGCGTCCATACAGATTATAATCATGCAGACACGGCCACATTCCCCACACAATACACACACACACATATAAAAAATGTAGAAGAAAAAAAAAACAGTTTTTTATGGATAAAGCAGATCGCTAAGTTATGCCCCGCTCAGATGACAGCGTGCGTCACAGAAGCGTCACTGCCGGCAGGAGGGAGCGCCAAATTCAAATAATCTATATTCCGCTTTTCTGAGACTTTTTTTTCCGTAGACGGTCTCATTATGTTTGTAAGACCGTATTCTACAAAATCGTTTTGTTTTTTTACCACCAAGACGCTGTTTTTGAGCGTAATTTATTCCATAACGGACGCGAACAATAACTCTCTGAAGAAATGAAACGTAAACAAAGGAATATTCATCCTTATTACAACGTTATTGTTTCGCTGGACTAAAAGTGCTCGCTGGGATGTTTTTCTGTGGACCCTTACCTCTCTAACTAAACTGGGATTTCAGCAGTGGACGCGTTTGTGGCTCGTTATTACAATGATAAAGGTACGTACGGCTTTTTTACTCTGCGTGTTTGGATGTGTACTGCTTACACAAATGTAGCAAATTTGTGCCACTCATTCCTTATAAGCTTTCCATCGAAAAACAGCGATCTGTCGTCGATGCTTGAGGCTTAGACCCTCAGAATGATATAGAGTTTGACAAGATTAACTTTGTCCCGTTTCATTTATTCTATTAGAAAACAATGACACATGCAAACAAAGAGCGTTCAGTGCGAGGTCGCTCTGGTGCAGGCTAACAGGTTAAAGATAGAGATCTACTGTAAATTAGAAAAATGTTGGGCATGACCGAAAGTTTATGTGGGGTGTAAATATACTCATCTAATTTGCATATGACGTCATCAGGGGCGGCCCTCTTGAATTTCATTGAATTTTATTGAATTGATGTTTGATTTTTTTGTTTTTTTTGTCTTTTTCTCCTCATTCCAAATGATCAGAAAAGAGGAAACCAACAATAAAACAGGAGAAAGTACTAAATTATTACTATATTACTATACTATATAGTAGTAAAACGCATGTGAACAGTAGCCTACTTTTTGATCAGTTCATCAGTAATATTCAGGAAATAATAGATATAGAATGGATGTTTGAAGTTATTTGCATGTTGTTGTTGTTTTTTTGTCTTTTTATCCTCATTCCAAATGATCAGGAAAAGAGGAAATCAACAGTAAAACAGGAGAAAGTAGTAAATTATTACTATATTATTGTGCCATAGTAAAATACATGTGCCTATTTTTTGATCAGTTGGCCAGCTATCTGCCCAATCAGGTATTTATGTGACAGTTTATAGTTCTTGAGAGTATGGTAGCTCTCATTGCATGGCACAGCGCACAGACCTACCCCAAACTGACTGCACCTGTACTGTCTGCCGGTGGCCCTTGGAGCGCGCGCGATCAGAACAAACAGCGCAATCTGGCCGATTATCAGAGAGCAACAGCTCTCCTATGGACACTAAGACCACGTCCACCCCTGCCACCCCCATCCCCGTTGGGCAAAGTGTTGAAATGATCACTTGTTTGTGCTTTGTGAATGATCGCGCTTTGCCCAGCGGCACCATTGCGCGGAAAAGATGTCCCGGGAGAAGCGCGATCATTAGACGGCCGATCGTCATTTCCAAAAGGCAAATATTCCCCTTCAGAGTCAGAATCGGCGAATGACATTTGCAACACATCCTCACAGTACAACTTTTTATTAGCCGTTTGGCGATTTTCTCTCACAAATCTCATAATTTACTCAGACGCTATGAACTGAATTGCTTCCGCATCAATGACACGATAGCTCACTTACTCTGCTATTTCCATTACACCAGATTAGGAACTACAGCCCATTTCATGAAGTATGACGTCTTGTCGCAATTTTGCGACTTTGGCGCTTAGAGGGTTAAGTATGAGATTAAGAAATATTCGATGAACTACTGTAATTTGTTACAAAAGGTTAAAAGAACTAAGGAGAGAGAAATAAGGAGAACTCTAAAAGAGGAGTTAAATAAAAATGAAGTAGATGTGCAAAAAGTAATTGAAATCGAAAATGCGTTGGGAAAAATAGAAGAGGAGAAATGCAAGGGGGCAATGTTAAGAAGCAAAGCAAAATATACGGAGGAAGGAGAAAAATGTAACAGATTTTTTTTTAATCTTGAGAAAAGCAGGGGGAGAGCAGAAACAATTAAAGAACTAAAAAGTAGTAATGGACGGGTGGTCTCAGATACAGAGGGGATTTTAAAAGAAGTGAAATCATTTTATGAGGAACTTTTTAAGTCGGAGGGGGGAGATGAGGGAAAAAGGAATATTTTGTTGCAACAGATAACAAGGAAAGTTGGGGAAGAGGATAAAAAAAATTGTGAAAGGGAAATAGAAACTGAAGAGATCATACAAGCCATAAATCAATTAAGAGTGAGGAAAAGCCCTGGAGTAGATGGTATTGGAAGTGAGTTTTACAAAGTTTTTAAAGAAAAAGTAAGCGTGATTTTAAATGAAATTTTTGAAGAAGTTTTAAAAAAAAGAAAGAGTAAGCCCAAGAATGGGGCTAGGATTAATGAAATTAGTATACAAGAAAAAAGGAGACAAAACTGAGCTGAAGAATTTTAGACCCATTACAATGCTAAACACTGATTTTAAAATTTTAGCCAAGGTCTTAGTGAACAGGTTAAAAGTCAAATATAATAGAAACGAACCAAGCGTATGGAGTAAAGGGGAGAGATATAGCAGATGTTACTAGCAGCATTAGAGATATAATAGGGTATATAAAAGAAAAAGGGAAAAGTGCATATATTGTAAGTATGGATTTTGAAAAGGCTTTTGACAAGAGTGGAACATGGGTTTTTATTTGCGGTTTTAAAGGAATTTGGGTTTGGGAGTAATTTTATCAAATGGATTTCAGTTTTATACGCGGATATTTTAACTAAAGTAAAATGCAATGGTTTTTTAACTCAACCTTTTAAAGTTTTAAGATCCATTAGACAGGGGTGTACATTGTCGGCGCAGTTGTACTCTTTGGTGGCAGAACCTATAGGGATTTTAATAAATAGAGAAAAAAGAATAAATGGAATACAAATGGAAGAGGGAGAAGAATTAAAGAAAATATTTCAATATGCTGATGATACGACATTTGTGGTTGAAAATGTAGAAAGTTTTAAAAGAGTGATGGAGAAAAAACTGTATTGTGAGGGTTCGGGTGCAAAAATAAATGAAGAAAAAAACGTATACATGAAGTTTGGAAGGGCGGAGGTTCTTACAGGGGTCTGTAAGTTTAAGGAGGTACAAGAAATAATTTTAGGAGTAATTGTAGCAAAGAATGAAAAGGAGGCTATGGACAGTATGTGGGAAGAGACGGTGGGAGGGATGGAAAGAAGACTGATTTTCTGGAGAAGCAGGTTTTTAAGTTTAAAGGGGAAAATTTTTGTTGTAAACATGCTAATGTTATCTAGAATGTGGTATACATTACATGTGATGCCATTGCCAGACTGGGTTTTTAAGAGAATAAAGAAATGTGTTTTAGAATTTACAGTCAGGTCCATAAATATTGGGACATCGACACAATTCTAACACATTCTAACTTTTTCAAATGAAACTAACAAGATGTGCTTTAACTGCAGACTGTCAGCTTTAATTTGAGGGTATTTACATCCAAATCAGGTGAACGGTGTAGGAATTGCCTGAGCGTTGGTGGTTCAGTGGTAGAATTCTCACCTGCCACGCCAATGCAGCTGCTGTGCTCTTTATGTCACTGCTGGTTATACTCTTTATAATTGTGTATGTGATGAATAAAAATCTTGAATACACTGGCCTTTATGGTGGCTGATCTTTAAAAAGCCCACTCTTGCCAGCAGCCCTCGCTTACGGCCATACCACCCTGGGTGCGCCCGATCTCGTCTGATCTCGGAAGCTAAGCAGGGTCGGGCCTGGTTAGTACTTGGATGGGAGACCGCCTGGGAATACCAGGTGCTGTAAGCTTTTGGGTTTTCTTCACTACTGATCTAATACACTGGCCTTTAGGGTGGCTGATCTTTAAATGGCCCGCTCTTTGTGGCAGCCCTCGCTTACGGCCATACCACCCTGGGTACGATTTGAGTTGGTACGATCCAGAAGTGTGAGTTGGCAGTTGGGAGAGACAGACTCTCCTTCAGTTTTGGTTTTCTTTATTGTGTTTTCTTTTGATACGACTTAAAACTTATAAGTTTAATTTAATTTTAATCTTGTCTAAACCTCAGACAGTTTACTGTCTGGGGTTTTTATTATATATATATATATATATATATATATATATATATATTTATTTTTTTTCTTCTAAAAATGACGGATATCACGGCAACGGAACAAGAACGGATACTAGACACAGATCAAATGGATAAGGATTATGCTGAAAGGAACAATGGAAAGGACATGGACAAAGAGAACAATGAAACATGGGCAATGGTTGTCACAAGGAGGAAAAAGAATGGAATTGATCTAAGGAGTGGAGGACGTGGAGAGCTGCAAATAAGTCAAGGTAAACAAGCAAGAGATTATACTGTTGAAAGACGAGAAGAAGGTCTAAGAAATGAGACAATGAAAATGATAAAAAGTCAATCGAAATATCAGAGAGACTACAAAAAAGAAGCAACTTTAACGATGACTGTTAATGATCCAGAAAAAATAACTATGATGATTATAATAAAGGCTGTCGAAGAGAGAAATGGAATTGGAAAACTGTATGGACTGAGGAAAAAAAGTAATTTTGACTATGAATTAATAATGGAAAAAGAGACCGACTGTGACAAGTTAATGGATGGATTATTAGTGGATGGACAATTTTGTGAGATAAAAAAACTATGTAAAACTGAAAGAATGGTGTCTTTTCTGCATTTGCCCATTTACATTGTTACGATTCTTCTCAAAGATTGCAACAAAGTAAGGGAGACGCCACAACACCGCTGCGTAAACAATAAGATTTACATGAAATAAACATGAAATGTCAGGAGATCAGTATAAGTGTTAGTCAGCGTGTAAGCATGTAACTGTGTAGTAAACTCAAGTGATATCAGTTCAACCAAACATAACGAGAAGTCCAAATCAAAATATCGTCATCAGAGGAAAGTATATCACATCAGATCTCCGAAGCGGTTGTGCTCTCCCATAGCCCACACGTCCCGTCAGCTCTCTGGAAGCCTCCAGAGCCGTAACAACACCAGCGAGCCATCCTCTCCCTCTCTCTGTTTGACAGAGTGCGTCTTTTAAAGTAGCCTGATCTAGTTCAGGTGTAAAGCCACGCCCTCCAGCAATCAGCAGCAATCAGCCTGTAACTCGGGACAAACACAAAAAGCACTCACTGCACAGGAACTCATTGAACCGTCACAACATAAAAGATGAAGAAATCATTCAAAAGCTGGTGGATTGGGGAGTTAATCCTATTCTCCCGTTAAGAAGGAGATTTTATCAGGGCACAACTGTTGCGGATGGAACAAGGTTTATAAGAGTAAGATTTCCACAGGACATTGTGACTTTGCCATATAATGTGAGATTTGACACGGAGGAAGGACTGAAATATTTTAGAGTAATTCATGATGACCAACTAAAGACTTGCAGATTATATGCAAGCACAGAGCATGAGAAAAAAGACTGCCCTCAATATACAGGTCCTTCTCAAAAAATTAGCATATTGTGATAAAGTTAATTATTTTCTGTAATGTACTGATAAACATTAGACTTTCATATATTTTAGATTCATTACAACACAACTGAAGTAGTTCAAGCCTTTTATTGTTTTAATATTGATGATTTTGGCATACAGCTCATGAAAACCCAAAATTCCTATCTCAAAAAATTAGCATATCATGAAAAGGTTCTCTAAACGAGATATTAACCTAATCATCTGAATCAACTAATTAACTCTAAACACCTGCAAAAGATTCCTGAGGCTTTTAAAAACTCCCAGCCTGGTTCATTACTCAAAACCGCAATCATGGGTAAGACTGCCGACCTGACTGCTGTCCAGAAGGCCATCATTGACACCCTCAAGCAAGAGGGTAAGACACAGAAAGAAATTTCTGAACGAATAGGCTGTTCCCAGAGTGCTGTATCAAGGCACCTCAGTGGGAAGTCTGTGGGAAGGAAAAAGTGTGGCAGAAAACACAGCACAACGAGAAGAGGTGACCGGACCCTGAGGAAGATTGTGGAGAAGGACCGATTCCAGACCTTGGGGGACCTGCGGAAGCAGTGGACTGAGTCTGGAGTAGAAACATCCAGAGCCACCGTGTACAGGCGTGTGCAGGAAATGGGCTACAGGTGCCGCATTCCCCAGGTCAAGCCACTTTTGAACCAGAAACAGCGGCAGAAGCGCCTGACCTGGGCTACAGAGAAGCAGCACTGGACTGTTGCTCAGTGGTCCAAAGTACTTTTTTCGGATGAAAGCAAATTTTGCATGTCATTCGGAAATCAAGGTGTCAGAGTCTGGAGGAAGACTGGGGAGAGGGAAATGCCAAAATGCCTGAAGTCCAGTGTCAAGTACCCACAGTCAGTGATGCTGGTGTTGGTCCACTGTGTTTTATCAAGGGCAGGGTCAATGCAGCTAGCTATCAGGAGATTTTGGAGCACTTCATGCTTCCATCTGCTGAAAAGCTTTATGGAGATGAAGATTTCATTTTTCAGCACGACCTGGCACCTGCTCACAGTGCCAAAACCACTGGTAAATGGTTTACTGACCATGGTATTACTGTGCTCAATTGGCCTGCCAACTCTCCTGAACTGAACCCTATAGAGAATCTGTGGGATATTGTGAAGAGAAAGTTGAGAGACGCAAGACCCAACACTCTGGATGAGCTTAACCCTCTGGGCCCTGAGGGTGTTTTGGGGGCCTGGAGAACTTTCGACATGCCCTGACATTTGTGCTTTTTTCAGTTGCTTATACAAATATAAATGGCTAAAGTCTAATAACACTGTAAACAGCACAAACTGGGCTACAATGTTATGTTAGCAGCATTTGTGTACATGATTGTGTTTTTGAGAAAACAATGTTTATGCGTGGTTAGTGAAAAACTAAAATTTTGAAGTCACTGAAATAAGACCATAAAACACACACAGAACAATTGTTTACAAGACTTTTGAGAACCAGATCTTGTAGGCTAGAATATTTACTTCACAATTATGTGAAAATCATTCAGCTTACTCATTCACAGAAAACAATATATTGATTTAAATGTTTAAAGACATGTTTTGTTATTGAAAGCAATATGCGAGGGAGTGGTAATGGGCTTGAATATTAAGTGATTCTCACCTGAGATACAAAGGGCCCTCCCCTAAAGGTGCTAATGGTCCATCAGTGTGACTGTGACTGAGGCAGGTAAGAGAGTGTGAGGAGACTGAAAAAATGGGTTTTTAAATTATTTGTATTTTATTTACAACACAGTATAATCAAAACATACATGATGAAGGTCAAATACACATTATTGTGCACACTGATCTAACCACAGAGATGTGAACAGACTTTGACTCGTTCCTGCAACAGATTCTGTTCAACAAGTGAAACAGATAAATCATACCTGATATTTATGTGTTATTTAAGTGTTTCTGCTACTTTCCATGGATTCAAGAAGAAACTGTTCTTCTGATGTTGGTGCAGCGCTCTCAGAGGAAAACAGTTGGAAGAGACTGAAAGTCAGCAGGATTCATCATCTGTGGTGCAGGTGTCTGATTCAATAAAATACAAACAACCAAAAAAAGAGAAAAAACATTTGTGAGCATGTTTATATCAGGAGCATCTATATATATATTAGATTAGATTAGATTAGATTCAACTTTATTGTCATTTATGCAGAGTACAAGTACAGAGCTAATGAAATGCAGTTAGCATCTAACCAGAAGTGCAAGAATATAGTGTTTTATATACATATAAGTGCAGAGTAAGTGAAGGTGTGATTTACAGAATATACAGTGGAATTGCTATATACAGTATTGAGCAGAGTATATACAGAATATAAAATAGGAATGCAATGTAGGGATTGTATGTACATTATGAACAGAGCAATGTAGATTATATAGATTACAGATTATATATACACATTATGAACAGCAGAAACGTGAGAACAGTGGTAATAAATAAATACAGCTGGATGAGTGTGCAAAGTATTGATAGAACAATGTATTCTATGCAAAATAGCAGTAGTGCAATATTTTAGAAATAGTTTACTGTGCTTGTACAGTAACAACTTTAGACAGTTTATAGTGTAATGACTTTGACAATGTGCAGTCTGTGCAAAATATGAGTAGTGCAAATGCATGTGTGTAAAGTACTGTGACCAGTGCAGTAATAAGCAGGTGCAGGTTAGATTGGTGGTGTGGCGTTCAGAAGTGTCACAGCTTCGGGGAAGAAGCTCTTCCTGAGCCTACTAGTGCGAGAGCGTAGGCACCTGTAACGCCTGCCGGATGGAAGGAGGGTGAAAAGTCCATGGTTAGGGTGAGAGGCATCCTTGATGATGTTTCTTGCCCTGCCCAGACAGCGCTTATGATAAATGTTCTCAATGGAAGTTAACTGGGTGCCGGTGATCCGTTGAGCAGTTTTCACCACCCGCTGGAGTGCTTTGCGGTCAGATGCGGAGCAATTGCTGTACCATACTGAGATGCAGTTCGTGAGTATGCTCTCAATGGTACAGCGGTAGAATTCCACAAGGATCCTGGGATTCAGGTGAACTTTCTTAAGGCTCCTTAAGAAGTAAAGGCGCTGCTGTGCCTTTTTGACCAGAGTAGAGGTGTTATGGGACCAGGTGAGGTCATCAGAGATGTGGATGCCAAGGAACTTGAAACTCGACACACGCTCCACTTCAGCTCCGTTGATGTAGATGGGTGTGTGTGCATGACTCCTAGTCCGCCTGAAGTCCACAATGATCTCCTTTGTCTTCTGGGTGTTTAGCTGTAGATTATTGGTGGCACACCACACAGCCAGGTGCTGCACCTCATCCCTGTAGGCTGACTCATCGTCATCCTTGATCAGACCTACCACCGTGGTGTCATCTGCAAATTTGATTATGGTGTTGGAGCCATAAACAGGAACACAGTCATGGGTGAAGAGGGAGTACAGGAGAGGGCTCAGTACGCAGCCCTGTGGCACGCCGGTGTTCAGGGTGATGATGGAGGAGGAGAGGTTATCTAACTTGACGGACTGAGGTCTATTAGTCAGAAAATCTAGAATCCAATTGCAGATGGGTGTGCTGATTCCAAGCTGGCTGAGCTTGGAGATCAGCTTGGAGGGGACTACTGTATTAAATGCAGAACTGAAGTCCATGAACAGCATTCTCACATGTGTGTTTTGACTGTCCAGGTGGGTGAGGGCAGAGTGAAGCGCTGTTGAGATGGCGTCCTCTGTTGACCTATTGTGGCGATAGGCAAATTGGAATGGGTCTAGTGTAGCAGGGAGACAGGATTTTAGGTGGGATGCAACCAGTTTCTCAAAACACTTGGCAATGATGGGGGTGAGTGCAACAGGACGGAAGTCGTTAGGGACCGAGGCAGTGGAGTGTTTCGGTACTGGTACGATGGTGGAGGTTTTGAAGATAGTGGGGACAGTTGTTTGGGCCAGGGACAGATTGAAAATGTCCGTGAAGACCTCAGCTAGCTGCTCCGCACAGGCTTTAAGCACACGACCAGGTATTCCGTCAGGGCCAGCTGCCTTCCGTGCATTCACCTTACGCAAAGTGGAGTAAACATCTGATGTGGAGAGTGTGAGAGGCAGTTCACTGGGTTGATGCTCAGCTTTGAGTGAGATCTCCTTATTATTTTGATCAAAACGAGCATAAAAGTGATTGAGCTCGTCTGGGAGGGAGGCAGAGCTGGAGGGGGGCACAGAGTTAGGTGGTTTGTAATCCGTGATAGATTGTATGCCTTGCCACATACGCCGGGGGTCTGAAGAATTGAAGTGATCTTCAATCTTCTGTTTGTGTGTAAGTTTGGCCTGGCAGATACCCTTCCTCAGGTTGGCTCTGGCTGAGCTGTAAGCCTCCTGGTCTCCAGACCTGAAGGCTGCATCTCTTGCTTTGAGCAGGAGGCGAACCTCTCTGTTCATCCAGGGCTTCTGATTGGGGAAGATTTTTATTTTTTTGTGTGTAGTCACTCTGCTCACACAGCTGTTGATGTGCTCCATGACAGAGTTGGTGTAAGTGTCAATGTTAATCTGAGAGTTTGTGGTGGCCTGGGCAGCAAACTCACTCCAGTCTGTGTGCTGGAATTGATGTTGAAGAGTGGAGTCAGCACCTTCCAGCCAGATTTTAACAGTCCTTGTTGTAGGTTTCACACGTTTGATGACCGGGGTATACTTGGGGAGCAGGAACAAAGAGAGGTGATCAGACTGACCCAGGTGGGGGAGGGGTGTGACTTTGTAGGCATCACTCACATTAGTATAAACGTGGTCCAATGTTTTATGTCCTCTTGTAGTGCAGGAGACATTTTGATTAAATTTAGGGAGAACAGATCTAAGAGTGCAGTGATTGAAGTCCCCAGCAATGATAAAGGCTCCATCCGGGTGCAGGGTTTGTAATTTGCTAATAGCAGCACAGAGTTCTTTCATAGCCACGTTAGCATTAGCGTCCGGAGGTACATAAACTGCAGCAGCAACAATGCAAGTAAACTCACGTGGTAGATAGAATGGCCTGCACTTGATAATCAGGAACTCCAGCTCAGCAGAGCAGTAGGTATCAACAATGACAGAGTCTTTACACCATGATTTATTTACATAAATGCATACTCCACCACCCTTGTTTTTACCAGAGGTTGCTGCTACTCTGTCAGCCCTGAAGAGAGCACGTCCATCCATATGCACCACACTGTTTGGGACATCGTTGCAGAGCCATGTTTCAGTGAAGAACATAACATTACAGTCCATAAGCCATTTCTGTGTGAGGGTCCAGATCTTTAGTTCGTCCATCTTGTTCATCAGAGACCGTACATTGGCAAGGAAGATGCTGGGCAGAGCTGGTCGATGTGGGTTTAGCCTTAGCTTAGCACGCAGCCCTCCACGCTTTCCCCGTCTTTGTTTACGGTCTCGACGCCGACGCCGAGCATTTCCGGTCGGTACGAGTGATCCGCTTGTCCGCGGTGATCTCAGTAGCTCCGACGGGAGTTCGCTGAAGTCGAAAGGATGATCTAAAACTATGTTGGAACACTATTTGTTGATGTCCAAAAGTGATTGTTTACTATAGCTGTAGTTCGCATAACTGGATCGCGCGAACACGAGTGAAATAACCAGGTAAATTAACACTATTTTCCAAAATCTGGTAAGACGCTGAGCCTCGCGATGTGTTTGCGCCGCCATCTTGATGCTAGTCTAGATGTGTATATATATATATATATATATATATATATATATATATATATATATATATATATGTATGTATATATATATATATATATATATATATATATATATATATATATATATATATATATATATGTATATATATGTATATATATATATATATATGTACATATATATACATATGTACATATATATATATATATATATATATATATATATATATATATATTGTATATATATATATGTATATTATATATATATATTTATATAGGTTTTGTAGTCATAGACTCATTCATGCTTTGTATTATCGTAAAAAAAAAAGAGATTTTATTTTTGAGAAACTAATTATTGTTTAGCATGCAATTATACTCTATTTTTGAACAGAGTAGGCTATTAATCATAAACATGTTGTAAACATACTTAGACTCGTAGCATTCATCATATTACAGCGTACTCTCATATTACTTTTATTGTTTTATAAAGAGCATGAAAACATACTCGCTCCGTAAGAAATTTAAATATAATGAATTGCCCATCATATTCAAAATGTTTTACTGGATTTCAAACATTTTAGTCAGGAATTATAGTTTGGGGAAAACCCAACTATGTAGTTATATAGCCATCCTGAACATCATGTATTATTTTATACTATAGAGGATATGATTCTGCAGTCATAGACTCACTCATGCTTTATACTATAAAAGGATGAACTTTGCACTATAAAAATATATTTTATATCTGAGAACTAATTGTTATCGTTTAGCACGCTATTAAAATATATTTTTGAACAGATATTATTAATAATAAACATGGTCTAAACATTCTTAGATGCGTAGTATTTATCGTGTTGTAATTTGGGAACAACCCAACTAGTAATGTGTTCAAGTTTATGTCACAATAACACGTTAACTAATGCAAAACATAAACATTACTTACTTATTCATCAAACTCTTGAGGAAATCCAGCCTTTACTCAGCGCATCTTCTTCCAGAAAGTAACAGAAGCAGCGATGAACTCTTCACTGACGCTTTGTTTATGCTCCGCACGCGGGTCACGTGGTTATTTACATGTGAACGCGAGGGGGCGGGATCTCATTAAAAATAATGAGTTAGACGGGACAGACTGAACATAGTGTTGGTTTCATACGGATTACTTCATCACAGAATATTTGTTTTTGATATGACTTACTGCATTTGAAAGAAGACACTTCAGGCTTTCTATAGAGATAACTCTCATGTTTTTGTGTTGAGTATTCGCTGAGTTACACTTCATTTTAGTGACGCATTTCTGAAAACAGATCGCGGAGACGGAGAAGACAGAGAGCGCACCCTGTTTGTTTTCTTTATTCTTCAAAAGCACACCGTTTAGTTGTTATTATGAGTGTATACAAATAAAAGAAGACCCCTTACAGATTCGAATGGTGTGTTGCTCTTATCCGAACGATCAAAAATGGCAGAGTAATTCAAGCTCATTTCTGCCTTATCAGGAAAATCTGCCCCAAAACGCGTATTCGCGTTTGTCGGGCTCAGAGGGTTAAGGCCGCTATCGAAGCATCCTGGGCCTCCATAACACCTCAGCAGTGCCACAGGCTGATTGCCTCCATGCCACGCCGCATTGAAGCAGTCATTTCTGCAAAAGGATTCCCGACCAAGTATTGAGTGCATAACTGAACATAATGGCCATTCTTTTATTGGTCGGATGAAATATGCTAATTTTTTGAGATAGGAATTTTGGGTTTTCATGAGCTGTATGCCAAAATCATCAATATTAAAACAATAAAAGGCTTGAACTACTTCAGTTGTGTTGTAATGAATCTAAAATATATGAAAGTCTAGTGTTTATCAGTACATTACAGAAAATAATGAACTTTATCACAATATGCTAATTTTTTGAGAAGGACCTGTACCTGCAGAGAATGTCTGGAACAGGGACATTTTGTGCGGGACTGCCAAGCCTTGCGGTGCCAAAGCTGTGAAAAGACATGGGTGAGGTGCACGTGTGAATCTGAAGAGGAGCACAATACAGAAATGGAGATAGAGGTGCAGGAGCACATGGAGGAGACAGGTAGCGACAGAAGGAAAGACGAAATACAGGAGGTGAATGGAATCTCTGAGGATTTACGTAAACAAGAAACGGAGGACTGCACGAGGAGAGAGGACAACGGAGATAAAGAAATTGAAGTGCATACAACAGAGACGGAGACACAGCCAACTATTGCTAATGATGGCCAAATTAAAGAGAAGGAATGTGCAACAACGAGTGAAAATGCAGCTGCGCCGAATAAAGAGGAGGTAAGCGATGAGGAAACTGTTGAAATGAACTTTGAGCTTGGAAGTAGAACACTGGACAGTATGAACAGAAGACGTAAAATGAAAAAAGTTGTGCAAATAAACATAAACAAGTATTAAAGAAACAAAAATTAAGAAAAGAAGCGAAAACTAGGTTAAAAGATGATAGAAAATATCTATAATTTTAGATCTCAAGAGAGACCATGAATGGATTATGGGTTGTTTTGGTTTTGATTAATTTATGTTTGGTCTCGATTAATGTTAGAGGGTTGTCATCTAAATTGAAGTTTGAAAATGTAATTAATTTAACAAAACAAAGTGATATTTTATGTATACAAGAGACTGGATGGAATGAAATAATAGTTGATGATTTTACAAAATGTTGAGATGGAGAAATATGGTACAGTAATGATTTAAATAAGAAAAAAGGTCTGGCGATACTTATCAGAAGGGGAGTAGTAGAATCAACTACTGTTTTATTGAAAGATAACAAAGGAAGGATTTTTACTGTCAAAATTATGGATGGGGGGAAGAAATAATAATATGTAACGTACATGCTCCAAATGAAGATATAGAAAGAGTTACTTATTTTAAAGAACTGAGTATTTTAATCAATGGATGGAAGAATGTTATTGTTATAGGAGATTTTAATACTGTTTTAGAAAGAATAGATGTCGAAGATCATATGGTGTACAGAGCTGATGTTGGAAGAAATTAATTGAAATGTATGATGGATAAACACAAATTAGTAGATGTATGGAGAGATAGAAACAGAGTCAAAAGAGAATATTCAAGAAGACAGTGGGTGAATAACAGTTTAAAACAAAGTAGGATAGATTTTATTTTATGTGACAGAAGATTTGAGCACTTTATTTCAAAAGTTTTTTATAAAATGTATAGTGGGAGTGACCATGATTTTTTATACGTAATGATGGATTTCAGCGGAGTGGAAAGAGGACCAGGTGCCGGATTCACGAAAATCTTCTTAAGAAATGAATTAAGAAATTTCTTAAGATAAATTCTGAGAAGTTGGTAAGAATTTTCTTGTGCAATTCTTGAAAAAATCTTAAGTTCTCAAATTTGTTCTTAAGAACATCTTATTTTTTTTCTTAATAAAAAAAAATAAAAAATAAAAAATGAGCAACAACAAATTAATTACCGCTACATTTGAATTGTATCACTTTATTATCCTGTTTTAAAGTAGCAGCCACATCCCGGTCAAGTATTTGAATGTAAAGCGCGTGAGATGTGTTCGTTTAACGACATTAACCGTCAAAAGAGAAATTTACTCGCAGAAAAGCATAAACTACTCCGCTAATTTGACATGGATGACAAGAAAAGAAACAAAAACTTCACTAAGCAAGAGATGGAGGTTCTTATCGAGGAAATTAGCGCAAGGAAGAAAGTACTCCTTGGGAGACTGGATAACAGTATCTCGATGCAAAGTAAGCGACGCGCATGGGAACGGGTGGCGGAGGCTGTTTCAGCGGTGGCCAACTCCATTAGAGATGTGGATGGGGTGAAAAAGAAATGGGCAGACTTAAAGTCGGCAGTAAAAAAAAAAGATCAAGGGAGCAAAAAATGACAGGTGGTGGATCAGCGTCTATTATTCTGGATGCATTTGAAGAGAAGGTTATGTCAGTCATCGGAGATACAGCAGTGACAGGCGTCAAATCCGGTGTGGATACAGAAGAAGGTAAGCATTTGTTTAGGTACAGTGAACATCAGCTTATTGTTTTTATTATTCACATAAGTTAGTAGTATTTTTTTAATGAAACATTGCTAGTTACAGACGCTATCTACAATAGCCGGATTTAATGTTTGCTTAACTGTTAAAACGTAATTATAAATTACAACTTTTAACGTTGTTTTAACCCAAACACAGTAGGCCTATATCAAACAAGTCAGCAAGTGCCAAAAGTAATGCTTTATTTGCTATGCAGTGACCTTGACTTTGGAGCTCCTGCCGGTTGTTTCACCTTCCACATTGGACCTTGCTGGTGAGAGAGAAGTTGAAGAGATTTATTTTGTTTAAGGCCCCCCTGGAGCCTGAGATGAATTTATCCCAGATCCTGTTAGATGGCAACCCTCCTCTGTGCCAAACTCCCAAGCCAAAAAGGTTCCGCACAGAGGAGATGATTGACATACAGACCCAGCTGCTGAAAGAAGTTGCTGCACTCCGAAAAGTTCAGGAGGAGTTGCTTCAGGTGGAGAGAGAGAGGCTGGAAATAGAGAGACAAACACTAGAAATAAAGAAACGTAAACTGCAGTAATTCAACAAATGTTTATTATTTACAAATATGTATTATATTTGTAAATAATTACAAATATATATATGTATTATCGTTACTGAGGGGTTACTGAGGCACAGTAACCCCCAAACGAGTTACTGTGCCTCCCCACTTTCCATCCTCTCCCCTCCTTGCTAAACGCGATCGATTTTGAAAGCGAAAGTACCGATAAAACAGCGCACATAAGAAAGCAACTGCACGCGATCACAGATTGCACGCTCTTCACGAATACACCCCCCCCACACACACACAACGTGATTTGTGCCCCCCGCCTAGAAATTTAAATGCCCCCCGATGGAGGTGCCCTGGCGCCGGCTCTGACGCACAGATATGTTTGCTGAGAGTGACGAATGGCTGTTCAGTTGCTTTTAAATAACACATTTTTTCTGGCTTCCACCTCCGACAGCAAAACCTCACGTTCATTATCGTTAAAGTTATTTTTCTTTGTCTTTTGTTTCGATGCCATAATTGTCTTTCTCTAGACGAGTGCCGCTTTGCGGAAAGCCCTTATATGGAGCTGGTATGGGCGTGTATTATGCTAATCACTAACCTCGTGCACGCGGGCGCTCTTTTAGAAGACTCCAGATTCACTAACAGAAGAGCGAGTTTAAGAACAAGCTCATGTGCGTGCGCACGTGTTGTGAATTAGGCGGAAAGTTTTCGTGAGAAGTTCAAATGTGCGTATAAATACGAAAAACGTACGCACTTATTAGTGAATGAGACCCAATGTTTGGGAATACAAACTATTCTTAACTTTTTTCTTAAGTTAAAAAATAAGAAGAAAATGGCAGTTAAGAAGAAATTTCTTCTTAAGAATGTTTCGTGAATCCGGCCCCAGATGTATGGGTGGTTAATGCAGAACTTTTAAAGAATGATTTTTACAAAATGGAAATGGAAAAATTAATTATTAACAGTGTAGATGATGTTTTATATGATGAAGCAATATATGTATGGTGGGACAATATAAAATCAGATATAAAAAGATTATCTATAGAATGTTCTAAGAAAATACAGAAAGCAAAAAGAGCTAAAGAAAGAGAATTAAAGGATTAGTTCACTTTTAAAAAAACTTTTGCTGATAATTTACTCACCCTCATGCCATCCAAGATGTCCATGTCTTTCTTTCTTCAGTCGAAAAGAAATTAAGGTTTTTGATGAAAACATTTCTCAATATAATGGACTTCAATGGGACCCAAATGGTTCAAGGTCCAAATGACAGTTTCAGTGCAGCTTCAAAGGTCTTTAAACGATACCAGACGATGAATAAGGGTCTTATCTAACGAAACGATCGGTCATCTCAAAAATAAATAAAAAAGTTTAAGTTTTATAAGCACAAATGCTCGCCTTGCTCTGTTCTGTGATGCGCGTTCGTGACGTCACATAATACGCAATTACGCTGAAAAGGTCACGGTTGAGGTAGGCGGAAGTACCGAGTCAGTAGGCTTTTTAATATTAAAACACCCAGGATACGCACACGAAATGGGCATTTTAAACGATAAACTGACACAAAGACATTTGAATATGTGTATATGGTCCTCCTTCCGCACATTTGTAAACACTGACTCGGTACTTCCGTATTACGTGACGTCATGAACCCGTCTTTATTATGGTAGCAGCAGGTATGCAATAAAAATTTTAAATGTGTTTTTATAAACAGATTGCGTATAATTATACAACTAGCACATATTTTCCTTTTTTTAAAAAGGCGATTTAAATAATAAGTAGTAAATAGGATTATACATTATAAAATATGCTTGGAATAATAAGAATACATTTGACATAAGTATTTTAAAATACGTCTTACTCAATAAGAGTACATTTGTAAATAAAATTTATTTTAATTTACAGCACACAATTACGTGACTGGCCACATGAGCAGCGCGCGTTCCCAGGTTCGTAGGATCACAGAACTCACTCCTTCAATGTGAATAAATCGCCATGCGAATCCATGAGTTTTATTACTGAGGTAATATGTAAATACATTTTTATGAGATACGTCCATATGAGAAACAATTACCGTCCGAATCGGGCTTTAGACTATGGACCAATTTATTCATTTTGGTGCTTTTCATTTGAGCATTTTAATGGAATACTGGGGAAGTTTAATAACAAAAATAGGGCAATTGAAGTCCAGATAATGAGGCAGTTTCAGCAGAGACAGCTGCTTCGTATGCCATGGACGTTTGAATATGGTGCTGAATTTGCCAGTATCTTAGGAGGTCAAATGGTAGGGACTTTGTGGTTCAAATAAAGCATATCAGCTGCACCCTCACATGACAATGTTTTTGTGTCAGCAGAACGACTTTTGTTAGAAAACTGTACAGTGGTGCCTCTGTCACCATTTCACCAGACAAGAGACTGACAGAAATGCTGTGTTAATCATGTATCACCAGATGTACCCTGAAAATTGCATAACTGAGATTGACTGTTTTGCCAAGACATGCAAAAGGTTAACATATCTTAATGTACCATATTCCATAGATAGATCTAGAGCCGAAAGGGCAGCATGTATGCCATGTCAGTGCTTCCCAACATTTTGCATCTCTCCTTTGTCTGACACTCATTTCAGGTCTTGTAGTCTCTACTAATGAGCTGATGATCTGAATCAGGTGTGTCTGATTAAGGAGACAAGGAAAACAAGTCAGTTATCAGCATTTCCCGACAATTATCTGTGCTGCCTGAACGTTCCCGTGAACAGTTGTTAACCTGAAACTTCCACGCCAATTTACAATGCTGTTAACTGATAAAAAATAAAAAAAAATCACTCTTTCCATGCAGTGTTGATTTATGCTAGTTAGCTAAGCATGCTAATTAGTTAATATGGTAAGCAGTTGCCATTCCATCTAATGTGTCTTTTCAGCCATCAGGTTAACCTCTATATTAGTATTAAGTTAGCTTAGCATGCTAATCTGTCTAAAATGCCAAGTCATGCTTTTGTGAGTTCATTCTCACTCCTAAACTTGAGCCTCTTGAATGTGTGTCAACTGAGTGGCCCACTGTGCTAAGCCACTGGCTCCAAAGCCTGTTGTGTTACAGGTTCGAGTCCCATGTGATGCAACTTTAAAAACTGTGTGTAATGATGTGCTGGTTTGATTAGTTTATTATCTAGATCAGCATTGTACAAATCTGTAATACTCCTGGATGAGAAATAAACGTTTTTACCTATGCTGCGTTCATTTGAAGTTCATTCTCGCTGATAATTCTGAAGCAGCTGTTTTTCACGTTCATTCAATTTCTGCTGTTTTTTATTTTTGATCTTCCCGCTCTGCACTGCTCTACAGCCCTTTCAGGGGATTGGCCCCGTATTGCTGCTTGCAGCTATATTTTTTCACTGTTATGTATAACTCTGCAATCTCTACAAGAAGCTAATAAAATAATTTAATAATAATGTTTTCTGTTAATCTATTTGACACATTTTTTTTAAGCACATTGGCACGATTTTGCACGTTAAGTGTCTGTCATATATATATATATATATATATATATATATATATATATATATACACACACACACACACACAAACACACACACACACCTGGGGAGAAAAGGAAGAACAGAAATCTCCTTTACTTATTTGCCCAGTTGTAGAGAAAACACAATGTTCATTATTACATTCACTATATTACACTCTCCAGCTACATTTATCTCTTCAGTCCATTTTTGAAAACAGTCTTGTTTCTCCGAAAGATTTTACATAGTGTAAAAAGATGCACAAAGAATTTCACATCTAAATGTGCAAGCAGCTCATGCTTCAACAGACCTATCACTGTTGTGTTCCTCAACTCTCTTCTGCAGAACTTATCATTTATAATTATACAGTGCTGTCAGAGTCTAGTTAGTGAAACAACTTTTAAAGAGAGTCCTGAATGCAGCTGTAATTGATGACAGGTAAGTCCAATCAGTACTGTGGCTCAGTAGTGCACAATACAACGAAATTTAAAAATCAAACAGAAGTTTACAACACAAAGGAAATGCTCCTGACCACCAGAGATTATCTATGGCTTTGTCCAAATACCCACGCTTGCAGTCTTTGCACACGTGTTCAAGTGAGGATGAAGACCAAAAGTGTGTGTTGAACTTTTCATTACCTGATGGGACACACACTTATAGTGTTGTAAAAAATGTAAGTATTTACATAGCTTTATTTTAATTTTAATTACTTTGCATTTTAAAATCAACTTCTAAATGTCTGTTCAGTAGTCCCTATAACATGACAATTTCATTTGTGGTGCTTCTAATTAAAGCTGCAGTCCGTAAGTTTTGCCTCTTTGTCGCCATCTCTGTTTGAAAACCTGTAATTGCAGCTGCTTGCAGAATAATCTTCCGTGTGTGGGGTTGTGCTCCAGCACGGCTCCAGCACGGATTAATCTAATATTTTTAGGAGTATGTGTGTCAGCCTGTCAGTCACCACACCAGTGTGGATACTTAGGAATCACAGATTCTAGCCTACGTCTTGGAACACATGACCCAAATAAGAATTTTCACCGTATATTGCCATATGAACAAATAAGTAACAAGTCTGCCACATTTGTTCTGACCAACTGAGGAAAAAAGCATTACAATAAATCGCGCTACCAATGGTAGCCTAATTAAAGGGGTGGTTTACTGCCTTTTTTCTTTGCTTGATTGTGTTTATGGGGTGCAATATAACACGTCTCTGTGTTTCGTTTGTTAAAAAACTTCTTATTTTTCATAAATTTCACCTTTATTGTAAGCCGCTTTCTCCTCTGTCATTTAAACGACCGGTTGACTTCCTGATTCTATGAAACCACGCCCTCAGAAACAGGCAATGGGCTCTGATTGGTTAGTTGGGCTGGTGTGTTGTGATTGGCTAAACTGCGTACTGCACATTGTCCGGAAACTTCACGGCCATTAACTTTACGGGCGACAGTTGCATGTGCTCCGGTCAAATGTAAATAATGGTGTCAATATTGCCGTATCAGTTTGAGACCCAGAAAGCGGTAATGAAGAGAGTCAAGCAGAACCTCCGCAAACATGGCTCTTACAAAACGTTTCTGAATGGTACATTTTTTTTTTAATTATTATTCTCTCAAAGAATTTCGATACGCTGTTACTTGAAAATGCTTTGTTAGCTTTTGAGATAAATGATTAAACATTTAATATAACTGAATACATGACTGAGTAATTACATGAAAAATTACGTCATAAAGTGTACATGGAAAATACATTTACAAAATTAGTACATAATTACAAATTCGGGTCCAAAATGTTTGTACGCGTTTATCATAGACACACGAAATAGCATAACTAACTGGCTACTAAAGCCAGCGTTGGCATTTGTTTACGTCCTTGATAAAACTAAAACATTACTTCTGAAATTATACATGCAAATACATTTAAAATGATTAAATCTTACTTTCAGGTTGGGGCCCAACAACTGCTGCCTCTGGTTTTAAAGTTGGAACTGCTCCATGGTTTAGTGATAGTTTTTGGTTGAATCCGGCATTGAACTCGTGTAGATTCTGGAAGCTGTCTTCCGTAAAATGCACAGCACAGAGAGCTAAGTTACGATTGTAATTGTCAGGAACATAATCAAACATAAATTTTAACCATTGTTGCCGAACTACAGCGTCCGTAGGAAGCCCGAACACAGAAGACCTGACAGCTGGGTGAAAATAACACACTTTCGATGGCATGGCTACAGCTCTCCACTATAACTCTTCCTCTTCGACAAAGCCGCAGAACATGGCCTTGCCCCCTTTTTTACATGTTCCGGAGGGAGGGTTGATGTAAATTTATGGGTTTGTTACGTATGAAACCCGGGAAGTATCTCGTTGTAGTCCCATTTGAGTCATTTTTGTAGGCATTAAACTTCCTGATTTTTAAAAGACGATATCTCCGCTTACGTTGAACTTTCAGTGCAGCAACTTTGCAGATACTGTTCATGCACCTACAGCAACATTACACACTATTTAAAATGAAAAAAAGTGAAATCGCAATCAACCACCCCTTTAAATCTAATGATCGTTAGCTCATATCACAACTAACCGTGCAAATTATTATTACTATACTTTATTCTCAAATTATTAATGTTAACAACATCAGCATTGCGTGACAATGAGTATAGTGTGTATTAGCATGTAGATTTCAATTTCTGTACAATCTAATCTCTAATTGTCATACCATTCGAATTTCATAATAAGAAATTATTTTAACCCAAAAAATAATTTTTTATTATCACCTTGGGACAACAACTGCCTCAGCCAATCAAAGTTTATGACATCATCACTGTGTGCCCACTGCAGAGTCCGCCAAAAAACAGTAACGCCCAGGGCCGGATATAGGCATGGGCAAGGAGGGGCAATGCCCCCCCAAATGCCGTGACTGCCCCCCCAAACGTGATGGCATGCAAAGATCCCAAATTTAAAAAATATTTCAAGAAAAATGGTCAGAGTGAGCGCTCTCTGCTCTCTATCCCTCATTCAAAGTAGCTACTGATTGGTAGATGCATAGGGGGGGGCGTGGCCAGTCGCTTCACCGGCTTGTGGTAAACCTGCTGAGCTTCACATCTCAGTCAGTCACTGCAGATCGGAGCACGCAGACACACTGTCGTCAGCTGAGCTCAGCCCCTGTTTTGAGTTTCCTTCGCCGTCAGTCACTGAAATTATTTGGTTACTCTTTCTGTAAGCTTGTTCTCATTCCCTCCATATCTCTCTATCGCTTTTCTCTTGTAATTTGCACCGAGTGACGAGTCAAGTATGCGCCGATTTCTGGTTGCTAAAGCTAGCACTGGCAGCAGCAACGAGGCTGCTAGGGCATTAGCTGCAGCAGAGACCGAATTACCCGGCTCGTCGGGTGATACTGCTCCTCGTCTCGCTACAATTTCTAACCCCCGTGCCCAGTCCAGTACCGGTACACCTAGTTCTAGTTGCACAAGCACCGTAGCCCCCGTCGTTCCCAGCCCATCCGTGGCTGTTGCGGATGAATACAACATAGGCTTAAACACTGAAGCACCGTCACAACCCATAGCTTTGGTTTTCCCCAAACGTAATTTTGGCAAGAACTCCCGCTCATTCTGCCCAGGTTGGTATCGTGGGAGACCATGGCTCGAATATTCAGCAAAGCTTGATGCGTGCTTTTGTTTCCCGTGTCAGAAATTTGGGGGGAACAATGATAGGGATTTGGTTTTCACAAAACAAGGATTTACTAATTGGAAAACTGCATTGGAAAAGGACAAGGGATTCTCAAAGCACGCATCAAGTCAATGCCACATAAAAAATGCAAAAGCCTGGTCTGAAATGTCCCAAAGAGAGGCCACAGGGGAGACCATTTGTAATTTAATAGGGCCCACACAAATGGAAAAAAATAGGTATTATATTAAAACAATTGGAGAAGTAGTTCAGTTCCTAGCAGTAAATGAACTTCCACTTCGTGGCAGTGTGGAAAGTTCAAATGATGATGATTTCTCTGCAGGACTGTTCTTAAAAATGGTTGACTACACACTGGCAAAGGACCCCAAATTTAATGAAATTAACAAACACATCCCACCAAATGCAAAATACACTTCTCACAACATACAAAATTAAATTATTGAAACACTGGCCAAAATGGTATTAAATCAGATAAAAGGTAATTATGACAAAGCAGATTATGCTGGGTTTTGCATCAAAAGTGACGGAAAGAGGGACAGATGTAATGTGGAGAATCTGTCAATCATGGTTAGATTTGTCTGTAAAGGCATTCCAGAGTTAAATGCTGAATTTATTACCACACAAATTCTTGAGCATCTTTCTGGCTATAGTGCAGCTGAAATTATCAGTCAGTGCTATGATGGAGCTTCTGTCATGAGTGGGGTCAGGGGTGGAGTTCAGGCCTTATTGCAAAAGAAGGTAGGGAAGGATATTCCTTATATCCACTGCTATAACCACCAGCTGCACTTGGCCGTGGTCCATGCAATGCAAGGAGAGCCGTGTGCAAAAATCATTTTTGATCTATCAGGATCACTGCACTCTTTTTTTCACCGTCATTATGCGTCACAGAACTATAATGTTCCCTCCCTTAAACGACTGTTGGAGATCAGGTGGACAAGCCACCATGATGTGACCAAGTGTCTTGTGGAGAATCAGGATGCTATTCTGAGTATCCTGTCAGAGGTTACAGAGGACAGAGCCGCTGCTGTTGATATCTGTACAGAGGCATCAGGGCTGTTGATGATGTTAAGGAGGCATCATTTCTTTGAAAAAGGAAAATTCCTCCTTAAAGTTCTGGGTTCCTTGAAGTCTGCAAATGCTATGCTGCAGGCTCATTCTGTTGACCTGTGCTGTGCTTTAGAAGTAGTCAGTGCATCTCTGCAGGCTCTGAAGCAGATGAGAGATGAGGAGAGTGAGACATTAACCAGCATGCCTGCACCAGCTGCTAAAAGAAAAAGAACAATGAGCTCACTGCTCGTAGGTAGCGTTGTTTTGTCCACTGTAGGCCATGCAGAAGACTCCATGACTCCTAGCCAGGCTCTGAAGAGAGCTCTTCTCAACATTTTGGACATCGCCATTGTAGAGATGGAGACAAGATTCTCCAAAAGCAATCTGGATCTCATGAAAGCAGTTAATTGCCTTCAACCACAATCTCCCTCTTTTCTGGATGTTGCCATGTTAAGTCCTCTGCAAAAAATGGCAAAAAGTGACAGTGACAAACTTTCCAATGAGATTCTTGTCGCAAAAATAATGTTGGAAAAAGAATTCAAAAAGACTAATGATGATGAGAACGTAGAGTTTGTAGACCTCTCCACCATTTGCACATATCTACACGGGTATAAGAATGCCTTTCCTCAGCTCCATCGCATGTATGTGACCTCACTTGTGATTGGAATATCATCTGCATCATGCGAGAGCTCTTTCTTCACTTTGTCTCGTGTTCTTACCACCTTCCGCCGCACTATGCTACATGAGAGAAAAATAAATTTAGTTATTCTGGCTCACGAGAAGGCCATAACAACAGGTCTAGATATGGACGCATTTGTTAGGACTTTTGCACAGAAAAGCAGACGACTGATGCTATAATGACTGATATAAGCCATGCTGTGTACAGAGCTAAAGAAATGAAAACAAAAAAAAACAAAAAAAGAAATAAAAAAGATTGAAATAAAAAACGAAAGGACAGACAAGACAGACAGACAGAAAAAAAAAAAAAAAAAAGATAAATGCAGCCTCAACAGGGCACAAGCCAGTGTCCTATTTGTGCCGGTCCCAAGCCTGGGTAAATGCAGAGGGTAGTGTCAGGAAGGGCATCCAACATAAAACCTATAAGACAAATCAAATGGATCAAAGGAGCTGATAGATTAGAGCTGGGCGATATAGGATTTTTTCATTTCACAATATATTTTTTCATTTCTGGCCATATCGATATATATCACAATATAAATCAAATCACTATATTTGTCAAATTGAAATGTTCCGTTGCTCATAAGTGAGATGTGAAATCATCAGCAGCTTGTTTGGATTGAAATATTTCTTTCCTGTCATAGATTAAACATGACAGACGTACTGAAGGAACATGACAACTTTCAAAGCTTTATTCTGAGTGCTGAGAGATTGTTGAGAAGGAGCGACAAAGTGTGGTCGACACTTGTAATTTCATTTCCCTTCATTTATTGCCTCACAGGCAGCACAACTTTTTCAGATAACTAAAAAAAAAGTTACACATATTACAAACTAAACAAAAAGTGAAGGTTTTCAAGTTTCAAAAGATAATATTGTCAATATGAAATTAATTAGCTAGGAACTAACAACAAATTATCAGAATAATTGTTTTTTTAAAACAAAAAATCAAACCGAATATAGATACATTTTTGTTTAAATCCTTGGTGCAAATTAGAGCAGCTTTCAAAGACAACATAAACTAAATGAAATGCTAAGCTATTAGCAGTGTCAAGCCAGATGTTAATAATTTTGTTTAGAATCAGAGCAGAATCAGGTGTGTGTGTGTGGGGGGATTTTTGACTGCTAGGTTATATTCTGTGTGTGAAGGCTTATTTTATTTTAATGATTAAATCTCTTTGTTTTTTTTCCCCCTGTATGGTATAACGCTGGAGTTCTCTGTAAATTTTTCATCAGACGGAACATTAATGTTCTCCGCTGCCCGGTCGGCTCCTGCAGCCCAGACATCCACATGTGTACTGCTTGCTAATTCACAAGTGCTGTAGTTAACACAGTGGGAACATGGCTCTGTTCCCATAGTATAGTTAGTATAGATTTCTATGCATTTTAGGGGTTTGGGGGGATTTGACACCCCAAAAATGACTTGCCCCCCCTGATATTCTACCTGCACCCCCTAGTGGGGCTGGCTGAATCCGGCCCTGCCGTGTCTTCTTTTTTAACAACAATTTCCCGTGTTCCACCTCCTTTGGGTCTTCTAACTTGTTTGTAGCTGCTATCTTGGTAGTTCATCCAGCCAAGTTCAATTTTCCTTGTCTTGCTTTCAGCATTCTTATTGCCAACTCCATGTTTTTTTTCTGATTCTTAATTGCTGGTAGTTTCATTTTTTCTCTCATTCGGTTAATCAGTTTCTGTTTTCTGTCTTCATTCCCATGTTCCTCTGCATTTATCGGCATCCAATTCTTTGCAAAGACCCTATCGCCATATCGAGGAATATACTTAGACAGTTCCTCTTCATTCACTAGTCTGGCAACAGCAGGATCAATCTGAAACACATAAAACATAATATATTTTAGCATGTGTTTAGTTTTAGGTGTCAAAGTATTTTAATTATTATCTGAGCCACAATATACCACACTTTTTGTCATTCATATATATCTATATCTATCTATCTATGATTACAAAATTTGCCTAAATCCTAAACATATTTCTATGTAACAAAAAAAAAAGCTTTCTTAAACGAAATGTGATTTATAAGCTGTTTTCCTTCTGGGGCCTGAAATGGGGGGATTTTTGTTGATAATTAAACAATAGTTTGCTGTCTGTGTTTTTGTGCTGATACCTTGACTGATTTATTTAGGGCTGTCATGGATGAATAAATATAAAACTAAAACTGCCAGTAGGTGGCAGCAAGTCCCTTTTTATTAAATGATTCACTGAGTCATTCCGTCAAGCGATTCGTTCAAAACAGCTGATTCAGTAGAAACAAAGCAAGTGACCGCCTTTATGAATGGATTATTAATCATTGGCTTTTTGAGCTTGTGTGCAGCTTGTTGCAATATTGAGTTCTGATTTATCAATCGCTGTTATTTAGCTCATAAATTATACGTAGACAATTTTAATATTTAATTTGCATGACAAGTTTTACACAACATTATTAATATAAAGGGGATGGTAAGAGTATAGTAAAGTATAGTCAAGTTGTTTACCACAGATTTTATTTTGCTTATAAATTGAAAAACACCATTACAAAACCCCATAGGAAAATCTGGAAGGAACCAGCTGCGAATTAGACTTGGGTTCTGGTGTCACATTGTTTGCACTTACTAAAGTAGTGTAGGCTACATAAATGAAGTCAGTGATTTCAATGCGTGCTTTACTTATAAAGGATATTACAGACAGGACCAGTTCAAATATTCTTTAAAGATGCTATATAGGATTTCTCAAAGTATAATCAGCAAACAACTATTTGCGATGTAAAGAGTGTAGTAATGACATGCTTATCCTTAGCATCCCAGCGTGGTCAAAGCGCACATGTGAAATGCAGTCTGAGATTCAGTGGTCTAACGTACTCTAAGCAGTCGAAAAATCATGTCACCTTTAAAATGAATCGTATCTTTTTTTGTAAAGCTTCTTTACAGAGGGATCGATTTCTGTTTGCATCACCGAATCATGATGTTTCTGTTTATCCCTTTAAAGCTGCTTTGAAACAATCCGTATTGTATCACTGGTTGCGTTGTGCGTTCTTCCAGCTAACGTTAGAACTTAGTTTTCAAAACAGTATGAAACATGCATCATTTGTGTGACCATTTCAATAACCATAAAACAGGAATAGCAAACCTCGTGTTAATCTAGAATCTTGACAAGTAACATACCTTATCTTCCTCCATTTTTGTCAGGTTCTCCTCGGGGACGCCCCTCTCTCTCAATGCAGAGGTAAAGTCCATATTTGCTGCAGGAAATGAGTAACTTTATGATGGAGATATCAGCCGCTAGCGCGAACACCATAATATTCGCCAGAAACATTCACAAAGTGCGGGATTTTCTCGCGATAGCTATAATTACGTCGTGAGAAAACGTTTTTTACGTTGAGATCAACAACTTTCGTTATGTCGAGATCACGAGAAAATTAAGTCGTGATAACGACAAAATAACTTTCGTTATGTCGAGATCATGAGAAAATTAAGTCGTGATAACGACAAAACAACTTTCGTTATGTCGAGATCACAAGAAAATTAAGTCGTGATAACGACAAAACAACTTTCGTTATGTCGAGATCACGAGAAAATTAAGTCGTGATAACGACAAAACAACTTTCGTTATGTCGAGATCACAAGAAAATTAAGTCGTGATCACGAGAAAACAAGACAGAAAAATTATAATAATGCATGGCCGCTTAGAACTTCCGTAGACTTTTCATTAAGACCCTAAAGGATCATATCAACTTAGGCATCCGATGACCCCTTTAAGGCCGATTTTAAGCACGATTTGCAGTCAGTTTCTGTGGTAACTTACTCTGTGAACCAAACCTGGTTGGGAGCAGGTTTTCTTCGGTAAACCCAGAGTTTCTTTCAGTCTCCTCCCCCGTTTTAAAGTGTAAGCGATGTTTAAGCACCTTATTCATTCATTCACACTGCAAAAATGCTTTTCTTACTGAGTATTTTTGTCTTATTACAAATAAAAATATCTAAAATTACAGTATTAAAGTACAAATATCTTTTAAGTGCATTTTACGTAAAACATAAAATTGTCCGCCCTAGGATACGAAAAATAATCTTAATGCAAATGGGAACAAGAATATTTTTAATTTCTTACCCCATTGGCAGATAATTTGTAAAATAAGAAAAGAGCACTTAAATTAGTTTTTTCCCTTCGTGTAAACAAGACTAAAGGTCATTGCACACCAAGTTTGAAAATTTCGTCCGGAATTTTCGCACTTTAAAAAATAAATGCAACCTCACATTATGTCAATCACGTTTACACACTGCCTCCGAAATTTTCATCTGTCATAAAAAAAAAAATCGTATCAGGTTCGATTTTTTGCATTTTTCGCATCCGTGGCAAACATTTTTAAAAGTGTTTTGACAGTTCAGAGCCACCGTACAAGCGAACACCAAAATCAGTCGTTAATCCACTTCATCTCGCAGCACAAAGCACTGTATATAGATTCTTGCACACTGAGTTCACAGAAATTGGTGGTCTTCTTTTTAAAATGTGGCTCTAGTGTCGCTAGCAAACCATCAAACTGAGCCACTGACATCCTGATGTAAACTTTGAATTGCCCAGGATAATCCCACTGCTCCTTAAGGAGGAACTCCCCTTCCTCTCTATATTTTAGGATTGGATGGACCCAATATTTCCTTTCTTTTTCTTTTTTTAAGAAGTGAGAGGACAACAAAATAATCCTCAATGCTTGAAGACTCCATTTAGCATGCTATTGTTTTGTGAATTTTTTCGCAACGGATTAATTAATATGCATTGGACTCAGTGTGCAAGGTTTCTGTGCGTGACAAATTTTTAGGATTATGAATATGAAAAAACGCATGAGAAAATTTCGGACTCAGTGTCCAGAGACCTTTAATATGTTATTTATTTAGGCTATTTATTTACTTATTTGCCATATTCACATGCATATTTATTTTGAGCAATACCATTTTAAATGGTAGTTTTCTTTAAAACATCTGAGATGTAGAGCACATTAGTAAGGCCGCATTATGCAGACCGATAAGGAAAGTGTGCTTTGCTCTCATGCTCTTTCTGAGAATTTTTTTTCCTGGGCACAAATCCATCAAAGAAGAGTTTCACAAGACTGTATGTCTGTGCTGTAGCAATCAGTTTAAATGAGGCTAATCTGATAAACGATTTTCACTTGATAACATCTTTCTGTGACCTCTGGAAGTAGCCTAATCAGAATTTCCTTCAGGATTTCTAGTGTGGTTGGATGCATTGATGGCAAGCATCTCCACCATCGCACCGGCTAAGAATGAAACTGATTACAGTATGGAATGGAAGGATGCCAGATGGAGGGTAGTAACTACGAGATGCCGTAACCACAACTCTTAAATAAACACTAATTATTCACATTTTTTTTTTTGGTCATCTTTATTTCCTTTATTTCAATCTTTAAATACAAGAGCAAAAGTTATTCTTTTTACTTTTGGATTTTTCTCCTCTTCATCTGTCAGTGGTGCTGGTGCAGGTTCTCGCCCTTTTTGCGAGCCTCTGCCAGTTGCGCTGTCGACTGAGTACAATCAGTAGTTAATTTTATTGCTCTAATTAAAGAAACGTAACATGTTGGATTAGAGAATATTTAACTATGTGAAAAGAGTGTCTTAGACTATGTGGAAAAAGCTGCAGTGCATTGAAATAGACACTGAATGACATTTTTAATGTCAAATGTTTGTAAATTTATTCAGGCACGTGCAGAGGGGGATACGGTGGGTGCTTTAGCACCTGCCCCTTTTCCCCTTGATGCCCAAAGTGCCCTTTTGTCAAGGCAATTTTTTTTCTGCCCAATCTAACTATTAGTAAAATTATTAATAATAGTTTACCCATAAATTAAATTATCTACATGATGACCTTTCACCTGATGATCTCATCCGGGATGATCCCTCACGTTCAGACACCTTTAGGATGCTTTCAATAACGTCCGCGGCTGCCGGTAAGTGGAGTTCTCAGCGGAGCGGTGTGCTTGTTATATTATTGAATTGTTATTTCACGAGAATGGCGTGAAGAGATCATGCTGTTGTTTATATTGCTGTGTGTACCCTGTGGAAGCAAGGTTAGCTGCAGCAAGGGGCTACAATATTTTTGTTCAATGTTTTCCTAATGACAATTTTATGATTGAGTTATAAAGGTTACTACGAACACCCTTTTCCCATTTTTTTTATCACGGAATAATTCAGGAAATATATTTTATAGTTTCTATACTAAATTATATGTCAATCAGTACTGATAGTTTATTTATTTATTTCCAGAATATTACTTGAAAAACACACAAACCATATATTTTTGCAATCGTGTGTTTAATGTCTTCACGTTTCATCAGTAAAAATGTTTCTGCTTTTTATTCAGCTCAGCTACAGCGATAGCCATGTGAGTTTGTCCATATTAAGGATTTCCTGCACGTCAAAAGTTTCTGCGCGAGAGTGCCCTCTGGCTTCGAGTATGAATGAAACATGCATTGCACGAAAGTGTTCAGCTCTCCTGATATTCACATCTCCTCATTTTGGATACGAATAAAACGTCAGGTCATGTCTCTTTTAATTTAAATCTAGATTTAAATTTAGAAACCTCTATGTGAAAACACCTGCTCGAGCTCGAATAAAGTGCGGGGGACGAATTTACATTTTATTCAAATGAATATTAAATACTAAAAATGCAGCTAACGTAGTTCTACACACAGCAATAAAAACAAAGGTGCCTGTTCTCTTTCGTTCTTGCTGTTTAGTTGGAAAAAGTTTAAAGCGTGTTGAGGTGTCTTGTCTTTTTTATGTTATCTGACTAAAAACTATTCATACTTTGAACTTTTATTATTACAGTATTTATTTAAAAATCATAGAGTGCCATAAAAATAATTATCACAACACTGGTAAAACAGGCTTATACTGATGTTCTCGTCCTCAGAATTATACTTATCAATCCTGTTTTTATAATCATTATCATTCAAATAATGAATAAATTCAGAACAGGATTAGAATAGAATTCTATTTTGAATTTTTCTACAACAACAACAGTAATGTTTACAACCGCAAAACCACCATACCCCTTAAACAACAATAATAATAATAATATCATTCCAGAGTAATTAAGAAGTGCAAAAAATGTCTTTAACATTTAAACTTAAAATGGTCTTTTCTGTTCAGTGTTTCTTTTTCAAACCTGCGACATGGCATTTGCTGCTGTATCAATACATTAGCATGCATTTCAATGCACATATCAGCAAGAAGCACAGCCCTATTAAAAGCAGTGTTCCATGTGCCCCTTTTAGACTTTGAGCACCTGCCCCTCCAAAGGTCTCTGCACGGCCCTGTTTGTTTTCCGGAAAGAGATGAAGATTTTGTTTGGTACCTGCGTTCAAGTTGACAGCTGACAGTGGGCTTCCTTTATGGCTTGCCTGAGGGTATTGTGATATGGCTGAATGTGACCATAGCCGTGGGAACATATTTTATCTGGGGGATGCTGGGGGCGGGGCTTGATGTTGCAGGGCGGGGCCATGGTGCGGGATTTTTGACAAAATCCTAATATTAAACAGCCCAAATTCTTATAGATTATTAACATGCAAATGAAGACAGAGTTATAGCTATGTGAACCAATATATATTTGTGCTTTTGTGACTTTAGTTCAATATTTTTTTCTTTAATATTTCTATTATTTAAGGGGATTTTGCTAAATAACATCCCTGGTACGCAAGAGTTTTGATCAATGCACTTCAGCGAATTCTCTCAATGGAGTGCAGATGTACATGCGATGTAAGAAATTAAGTCATCATACACTGCAGACAACATAACTGATTATAGCTTTTTAGTGTGCTTGCACTCACGCTAGACTGAATTCAGTGATATTCTTTGATAATATGTTCTTTGCTCGCTGTATAATTTGTTTGTTGTTTGAATAATCGTAGACATGCTGCGTTAATTAAACTTAAAATGTGTTTTTATTAAACGTGATCAGGTTAAATACAAATTCTGTCTTATTAAAATATTTTATGTCTTAATATGGTAACCTTGCCTAAAACTTTATGATGTGTGTGTTAATAGATACATTAGGCTTGTTTGAGCGCATTTAACCAGAGACTAGAGCGCAATTAAACAGCTGTGCTTATAGTGATTGTCGGTGGCCGTCTTGAGAAGCGAGAAAGCTTCGGAAGACGGCTCATAAAAAGGACGAGGACGTGAATGGTTTTTACAAGTCGGAATGTAAAATTACGGTAATGTCGTGTGAAAATTTCACATGAAATTCTGTCAGTGTGAGGGAGAGTAGGGACGCGCGCCGCGAGGCACCCAAGAATAATACAACCGCACTAGGTTATATATTTCTGGGCAGTTTAATAAATAATTAATCCCAAAACTATCACAAAAATTAAGTATCTTGGGGATGATCGAGGGGCACAAGGAAAATCTCAGACCCGGCCCTGCGGCGGGGGGTGCTGCAGCACCCCTAGTTCCCGCGGCCATGAATGTGACGATTAAACTTCAAAAGGCTATGATTTCATTAAATAAACATGAGCGCTGCAAGTTCAAAGTCAGGTGCTGTGCTGCTTTGTGTTCTGCCTTTACCGGGAAAACTGTTATATTTCTGTCAAACGCGACACCTGCTGGTAAAGAATGAATCCTTTCTCATAATCCGTTAACGTTAAACTAGTGCGTGTACAAGTTTCACTGCACAATTCAGGCTATGAAAATTTTGAATGATCATATAATTTAAGATATGGGGGCAGAAAATGTATAGCCTATGTTTATATCATTTCATAGAGTTAATATCACACAAAGAGTGCCGTTTTTTCTCCAAAAATCAGCATGATTACAAATGTGATATTGATTTTATGCTACAGTTCAATAAACAAGAAGTTAATATTAAGAGACATACGTTTTAGACACCATATTGCCTGCTTTTGCTGTATTTCTACAACAGAAATAATCCCAAACACAGCCACAGCACTGTTACGCGTCTCTGGGCAACATGACGGTGTTTCGTTCCTGAATTAATCAAACGTTTAAATGATTTGGTTCAATCGCAATGAGTCCCTTATTAACACTGACTTACTGCCACCTATTGGCCATTTTAATATTGGCCATTTAAAGTATCTTCATTTTTTTAAATAATTTCAAACATCAGTTTTCAAGGTTTTATGTTTCAAATATAAACACATAATTTATGCATTTGTAACTGCAGGTTAGTATCCAACTCAAAAGATGATGCACACTTTTAGAAAAAATGGCTTAAAGGTAAAAATGCCCATAAAACTTGTTGAAAAAGACTTGATTACAAATAAGTATGTGTGCAACCTGTTGAAATGTATCAGCAAATTATAAAATGTAAGTTTCAAGCCTTTTATTTGTATCATTAATGTGGTTACAATAGTGACAAAGTAAATATGCTACATGTGACAGCCAGGCTAGGCTTGAATCACTCAGGAATCATTTGAATTATTTTATGGCATAATGCACATATATTTGGCTAGTACTGTACAGTAAAAAGTAAGCGCACTTCAAGCACTGCTGTCACTGTAATATTTCACTCTAACAGTAGCCAAACAGCTGGAATATTTATACAAGGATTTAAATTATAAATATTACCCAAGATTAAATGTTGTGTTATATAAATGTTATAGTTTATTTCATTACTATATCTTCATTGACAAATTAATGCCACAATTCCAGCTTCATTGAGCAACCATATTTATAAAAAGTGGCATTTTAGCATATATAATAAAATAAATACAAATATTCGTTTTGAGCTGTCACCGCATGGTGAAATACCAATTTAGTTACTTTCAAAATGCTCAACAAAACATGCATCATCACTGTTGTTGCATAAGACAAACAACAGCTGTTTAACTCATGCCATTCAGGAGCTGGGTGTCAAAGTCTACTCTTGATTGTGGAGCACACACAGTCATCAACTCAGAATACTTCTGTTTTCCATTGTCTCATTTTTTATATTTCCTGGTAACAGTGGCCAGCTATGCCACCCCTCCTAATCACCTGAGCCCAATAAAAAGCGACGGAGCAAAGTGACTACACAGGGCAAACTGAAGAGAGGATTTTTTTTTCTGGTAAAACAAATGATATACTTACATTACACCTGTCTACCTTTATAAAAATACCTATCTTTGCATTATGTCTGTATCTTGTTGTTGTTTTAACTAAATGATATTAATGAATGGATTTCTTTTATTTGGTAATCATCTATAAATGGCTGGTTGGACACTTGACTATTCGTTTATTTAGTCTATGGAAAAGAGCATCTGCTAAATCCCTTAAATGATCATTTATGTATATAATATATCATTTTCAATAAACTGGAAAGGGTTTTTTTTTTAACATAGAAAATCTATTTTATAATCATATTCTTTACATGTTTTGATGTACTATAATTTTTGTCAAGGTCAATTTCAAATTCGGAAATAAGAATGTCTCAAACAGTCTTACCCGTGAACTCTTCGACACTCATCATCCAGATTCAGCCACCAACACAAACAGCACCAGCTGGGACTGGGACAAATGCTCCTGTGCCTGTTTATGAACAGGTAGCAGGAGTTTCTCCTCTTCATGGACTTCAGGCATTTCTGAAAGGCCAACCAAAAGCCCTTGGGGTGAGAAATTCTTCATTAACCCATATTATTGATTTTTATGTGTGCATGTCAGTGTGAAGTAAGAAAAACAAAACATTAATAAATGATAGAAGAAAAAAAGCGTGGTAAACGTTAAAGCATAGATGGTTTTTATTGCATAATGTGACTTTTTGCCTTGGTGACAATGCAATATAAGATCACAAATACCAATTTAAGATAAGCTTTAGCATTTACAGAATTAATTTGCAGTGTACCAGTTACAAAAGAATGTTTTAAGAGTTGCAAACTATCAAAAAATGTGAAGCAATGGACAAATTTTGCTCATATGTAAATCAGTATGCAGTGGTGTGAAATATTTGAATAGATGTACTGTAATTCATACATCTATTGATTTACTTATCTTAATTGGTTCCTTTGTAGTTTTACTAAATATCAAAGATATTAGCAACTTTTACTCTCTACTTCACTAAATTATTGAATAGGTATATGTATTCTTGACTCCAATACATTTGCAAATCATGTAAAACATTGTCTTTTATTGGAAGATTAAACTTTGATTAATTGCCTGAATCTTGTATACAACCGAGAAGATAGTGACCTACATTTTATTAAAAAAAATCACATGACTCATATTAGATGTGTGATTTTTTTTTTTAAATCGTGTAGTATGAACCCAACATATATTGGACTATTGCATATTTGAGCCTACATTCAATATGACTAAAACACTTAAGTACTCTTAAAATCAGATACTCTTAAGTCTTTTACTCAAGTCGTATTGGAATTGGTGACTTGTCATTTGTAATGAAGTAAGGTATCTGTACTTTTACTAAAGTATGAATTCTCATTGAATTCATTTAATGATAATTCCACGCTTGAAGAATATTTTTGGGGTATTTTTCTACTGCAATCATAAGTCCATAACTACAGATGCTATGAATTTATACTGTATATTTTATTTGGATCCCCAAAATGTAAAACTGTTTTACTTTATAAAGACTATCACTATCCTACCCTGTACATTTTTCTTGTCCCTCACAGACTGTGCAGATAATGATTGGTCTGTTGACTTTCCTGCTTGGGATTGTGTTTACAGTCAATGCAGAATCCATCTTTGTCTTTAGTGGTATTCCTTACTGGGGATCGCTCATCGTAAGAAACAATTATACAATTAAGTGATCTGTCTTTTATAATTCAAGCTACATATTTCAACAGAAGCCTCAATTTTGGACTTTCTCTCTCCTCTCAGTACATTACCGCAGGTTCCCTCTGCATTGCTGCCGAAAACAAACTTAATTCACCCTCCGGTTTGTGTTTGGTATGTACACAACACTTGTTACTTTTAGGGGTCCAAGCTGAATAGCATAATAATAAGTAATTGTTATAAAAAAAATTTTTACTCCCCCTTGAATCATTAAGTGTATTTCTTTGGTTTAATTTCCAGCTATAAAAATGCTGACATTTTTCATACTCCTCCTAGGCTTTTGGTTCAGTCTTCACTAAATTTTGCACATAGCAGTTAGGGATGTTGCTGGAAAAAGTGTATCAAATTATTTTAGATTAATTGAATCATTGTAATGATATTGATTTAATCAGTCTAATTTTGACAACATCCAAAGTTATTGAAACTTAATACGCATAGATTACTGGTTATTTTGAGAATTGATACCAAAATGCATAAACATTGCACCTGTAGGGGGTGCTACAACTGAAATTCCTTGTAACACAACAATAATTTGACTTCCCTACATAAAAAAAATAAAAACGGCCTCTAGTAGCCAATCAAATTTCAGCGACTAATAACGTAAAGTCTGAATGGCCTGCCTTTATGATAACTGACATATTTGCACAGTATGACAATGCATGTACCAAAATATATGGGTTTCCTTTTAATATATTTAATCATTTGTTTACATGGTTGTAGTTTTGGTTCCACAAAATATTACATTAGGTTACATTAGGGGTCACAAGGACCAGGTTTAAACTGACCTAATCTATCAGTGCAGATTGACTGGAATGTAAAAAAAAGACATATTTCAATTTTATAATGTAATCATCTAAATAAGCCATTGGTGCTTGAACCCCAGATGATTGCTGCTTTCGTTTGTGTCTTTTTTTATCACACGCTATATATGTTTCTATCTACGTTAACATGATATGATAACAAAATTTGTAATAGTTCTTCCTAATTCATTAATGTGTTTTATGTTGTTCTTTTCTGCCTATAGGTGAGAGGTTCACTTGGAATGAACATTTTCAGTGCTTTAACTGCAGGGACTGCCTTTATTATAATTGCAATTGATTTTGGTATAGGACCAATGTACTACGATTACTGCAGTGATTATGAGTGTTTTGAGTTTAAGGAAAGGTATGAGGTATGTCACCAACTTTTGTGTTCACATTTATTTAGTAATTGCAATAAGATGGCTGTGTGGTCAGTGCACTTGTTAAAAGTCAATCCTTAATCCACAATCATTTGTTCAGTCTTTTTTCCAAAATAGTTTATAGACTTCTTCTTATTAGTGATCATGCATAATGCAAGAAGGCACTGACATTATACATTTGTGTAAATATTATTTGTTCTGTTGAATTTTCTTTCAGACCCTCTTCTGGGGAATCGATAGTGTATCGATTATTTTTGCCTCACTTCAGTTTATCATCTCCATATATCTGTCAGCATTTGCCTGTAAAGTTTCCTGTACCTGTTGTCCTGCTCCACAGGTGAGTAATGCATCAAATCATGGGTTCACAAACTTTTTTGTCAGCTGAAACTCTCAGATATGTAGATAAAATTGTAATAATTACTTGAGGATGTTCATACTTTGGTTCACTTTACAAGAACCAATAAACACTACAGGTTACATTACAAAGATTTATTTTATTTTTTCACTTTCAAATGTTTGATCCCTCAGGCTTTTAACATGTACAATTCTTGAGTTTTAGTCTTCTGGCCACAAAAACGTATGTGAATGTCAATAAAGTGAACTTAGCACATGTTGTGTTCTGCAAAGGTTAAATTCACAGCACTTGCAGAAAAGAGTTTGTGAGAAGCAGCATTTACTGTCGATTTGTACATGATGACAGTACAGCTCTTCATTCATTGCTACCATTTGGTGGATTTTATGTCCCTATGAAACAATACTAGGGGTTTGATGACACACGGCTCAAGAATCAGAATCAGAAAGAGCTTTATTGCCAAGTGTGTTTACACACACACAAGGAATTTGTCTTGGTGTTAGGAGCTTCCAGTACATAAGTACAAACATAGTGCAGACAACATATAATTAACGTAATCAAAACACTAAAAATGAAGAGAACAGACAATAAATTATAAATAACAACAGTAATAAAAATACAGAAATGAAAAAATGTCCATAGACAGAACTGTGAATGTGCATATGTCTTGTGTATGGATAAGGGTTTGATTAGTTATTTACAGATGTACAGTACAGTGTGTTATGTGTTGTTCAGGTGGGATATGGTCTGGGGGAAAAAACTGTTCTTGTGTCTGGCTGTTCTGATGCTCAGTGATCTGTAGCGCCAGCCAGAGGGCAACAGTTCAAAGAGAGAGTGAGCTGGGTATGAGGGGTCCAGAGTGACTTTCTTAGCCCATTCCATCACTCTGGAGATATACAGATCTTGGAGGTTGGGTAGAGGGGCACGATAATCCTCTCAGCAGTCCTGACTGTCCGTTGTAGTCTTCTGATGTCTGTTTTGGTAGCTGAGCCAAACCAAGCAGTTATAGATGAACACAGGACAGACTCGATGATGGCAGAGTAGAACCGTTTCAGCAGCTCCTGAGGCAGGTTGAACTTCCTTAGCTGGCGAAGGAAATACAGCCTCTGCTGGGCCTTTTTCTCAATAGAGTCAATATGAATGTCCCACTTCAGGTCCTGGGAGATGGTGGTGCCCAGGAACCTGAATGACTCTACTGCAGCCACAGTGCTGTCCATGATGGTGAATGGGGGGAGTGCAGGGGGGTTCCTCCTGAAGTCTACTATAATCTCCACTGTTTTGAGTGTGTTGAGCTCCAAGTTGTTATGACTGCACCATACAGCCAGCTCCTTAACCTCCTGTCTGTAAGCAGACTCGTCACCGTCCTTGATGAGGCCGATGACTGTAGTGTCGTCCGCAAACTTCAGGAGCTTGACAGAGGGGTCTTTAGATGTGCAGTCATTTGTGTAGAGGGAGAAGAGCAGTGGGGAGAGAACACATCCCTGAGAGGCGCCAGTGCTGATGGTGAGAGTCCTGGATGTGAGTTTGCCCAGCCTCACTAGCTGCTGCCTGTCTGTCAGGAAGCTGGTGATCCACTGACAGATGGAGGTGGGCACAGAGAACTGTGTGAGTTTGTCTGAGAGAAGGTCAGGCATGATGGTATTGAAGGCCGAGCTGAAGTCCACAAATAAGATCCTTGCGTAAGTCCCAGGTTTGTCAAGGTGTTGCAGGATGTAATGCAGTCCCATATTGACAGCGTCATCCACAGACCTGTTTGCTCTGTAGGCAAACTGAAGAGGTTCCAGCAATGGTCCATTGACGTCCTTCAGGAAGGCCAGGACCAGTCGCTCAAATGACTTCATGACCACAGACATGAGAGCGACAGGTTTGTAGTCATTAAGTCCAGTGATTTTGGGCTTTTTGGGGACGGGAATGATGGTGGAGCGTTTGAAGCAGCAGGGAACTTCACACAGCTCCAGAGATCTGTTGAAGATCTGTGTAAAGATGGGGGCCAGTTGGTCAGCACAGACTTTTAGACAGGCAGGTGAAATATCGTCTGGTCCTGAAGCTTTCCTAGATTTCTGTTTTCTGAAGATCCGGTTCACATCCTCTACACACTTTAAGCGCAGGTAAAATGGTGGTGGGGGGGGGGGGGGGGGGGGGGGGGGGGGGTTGGCAAATGTGTGGAGTGCAGATCAGATCGGGTGCTGGGTGTCAGTCTGGCCTTTTCAAATCAACAGTAAAACACATTCAGATCGTCAGCCAGTTGTTGATTCTCCACAGACTGTGGGGGTGGTGTCTTGTACTGTTCCTCAGACCAGTCCATACTGACGCCAGATCGTTGGCTGGAAGCTCTCTTCTCAGCTTTTCAGAGTAGTTATTTTTAGCCACTCTGATCTCCTTTGTTAGTCTGTTCTAGATGATAGAGATGATAGGGGGTCATTGACTCACTTGTTTGTTGTATAAAGTTTATCTTACATTTGCAATCATGCTGATATCTGACAGCTGTTCACCTTGTATAATAAGAAATATTGTCATCTTTTAACATCACAAGATCTTGTCACACACCTAAACAATACTGAATATTTTACTGTATATACTGCTTAAAATGTTAATCAACTTTAATACCACGTGGTTTTACATTTACAATTCACTGTGATACATATTTTAATGTATAAAACCATTCAATTAGTTTGTCACTCATACTCCACTCCACCCTGTCAAATTGGTGCTACTTGTCCTTTAAAATCTTAAGCATAATGCCTTGTATCACATTACTTGCTAGAAGTGACAATTTCCTTGGAGAGAAAGCAACTTAAAGAACAAAATATTAGTTTTTCTCTCTACTCCTCATGTTTGAAGACTAAAACATAACATGTCCACCCTGCTGTGTCAATTTACACTAGACAAGAGAGTGTGTAATAAATAGATTTTATATATCCACTGATATTTTATGTTCATTTCCCAAAATATCATTTTAGAGCTAGTAATGTCAGGCTTGAGCCATTGATATGCAGACATTGAAACGTATGTAAATTACCAGAGTCTGTGGGTCTCGGTTTCACAGCAGTGTCTCTATTAATCACAAAACCTGTAATATTGGAACTGTCTGTCAGTGTTATTACATTTATGACATTATACAGTAAGACATAAAATTATACATTTTTCCAAAGGTGGCATATGTTGCACAAGGTTTTCCTCCACCGCCCTGTGGTTTTAGACCCTGTCATTACCAAGATGTGAACAACTCAGAGGTAAGAGAAGCTTGAAACACCAGTTTTTAATTGGACTTGGAGTAAAATGGTACACAAAACATCATTATTTAATTTAGTGTCCTTGTATTGGAAATGTGTAAAGCACTGAGTAATTATTGCAATAATTGTCAATCAATAATTATCATAAAGCTAATCATGTAGTTTTCTTTTTCTTTTTTTCTCAGATATCTGTGGTCAGCAACCCTTCCATGTACGACCGTCCTGCAGAAATTCCTCCACAATACAGCGAAATTAAATAAATATGAATAGTAAAAAAACAAACCAAAGGGGTGAGGTTGGGCCCTGCAGTTGTGTTTGATGCTTTCATGGGGCACAGGGGTTTCCCATTGGTTTCCTGTCCCTTACCATTAATGTCCTATCATTAGAAAACAGATAATGAAAGCAAATTATCAGATAATAATTATAATTTTTATTTTTAATTACATGTGTAAACATTCCAACAGTATACTTTTCAAGACACTAATAGATACTATTTCCTGATTTTCTTTTGTTAAGTCAAAGTTGTCTAATCATCAGTGAATCTGGGTAGACTGTTTTGAACATGTAATTGCTTTAATACTGTATACTGAATAAACAACAACAGCCTGGCAGGAGAATGTCAATCTCCTGGAGGACATTCATATCATTAAAACTTCATTAAACAGGAAAATGATTCTTGAACATGGGTGATGGAACGGTCTCATTCAAGGTCATTGCAGTCCGAAATGTTCACATGTTAAAAAATAAATACAACCTCATGTTGTATCAATCACGTTTACACACTGCCTCCGAAACTTTCGTCCGTCATTCAAAAATTTGGATCAGGTTCGATTTTCTGCATTTTCACATCCGTAGCATGTATTTTGATAGGAAAGGATGAGGAATATGGAAAATCGCACACGAAAATTTCAGACTCGGTTTACAATGGCCTTAACTCTTCAAAATAGCCTTCCTTTTTTGCTTTAAACATGTTAAACAGATAATAAAATACAGATCAAAGTGTTTTAACAGGGATTAAGCTAGAACCAAGTTGGAACAAACTACTGTATTTTATATTGGTACAGTCATGTCTTTAACCCAAAGTGGTGTCGTACACCTCCTGAGAACTGTTCTCACGTCATGAAGTGCCAAAATGTGAACTAAATACTCTGCTGAGAACTCAAGAAACATGAATTACAATTTCCGCACCCTGGTAGACTAAAAGCTTCTAAAGCTGTGATGAAACTTTGTTTACCTCAGTCAGGGCTTTTGGGGTGGGCATAAGAATAACTTGATTTTTTTTTATGACTTGATGTTTTAATAATGTATGTATGTAGGTTGTTTATTAATTTTACGTAACAGTAAACAAGCATTTTGATTTGTGTGTATTGGACGGGATAAACTGCAACATCGTTTTGTTGTTTTTAGATGCATATAAAAGGGAAGTTATTGTATAGTGAAGTGTCAAGCTTCATGTTCTTGTAGAAGTGGCTAGCTTTATCACCACTCCTAACCACCTGAGCTCTACATCTGCTTCATTCTGGGAAACAGCATCAGCAATTACAGTTATGCCATAAAATATGCCTTATCTCATCTCAGACAAGTAACCTATTAACCACGGGGGAAAAAAGTGCAAAACGACCTGAGGACTGGAGTTTTTCCCTCCTGGAAAACAATATTATATAATTATATCACAATTGATGGCTTTTGCTTTTAGTCTGTATTTTTGTTTCATTTTGTTTTAAATAAAATTTTTATTAATGAATGGTTTTGCTATAAAGTTGATTTATAAGGGCTGGTACAGCACTTTTTTAAATGTCTTTTAAAAATAGCATCTGTTAACTAATGTAAATAGATCCACCTAAACAATGTGTTTGGACTACAGTATCTGTGAAGATTCTCGATTGAGAAGGGGTCTAATGAGGGTGAGGGTCTAATAGAATCATCCTAGCATCCAGCTCACAACATTGACTCTACTCATTTATAAAATTGTTCAACAGTTTAAAGCAACATTTGAACATTTCTGAAAATAAGATGGAATACTAAACTTTAAGTTATCCTAAGATAAAGGGATAGTTCACCCAAAAATGAAAATTCTGTCATCATTTACTCACCCTCAAGTAGTTCCAAACCTGTCTGAATGTCTTTGTTCTGCTGAACACAAAGGAAGATATTCTGAAGAATGTGGGAAACAGCAGTTCTGGGGCACCATTCACTTCCATAGTATTTATTTCCCTACTATGGAAGTCAATGGTGCCCCAATTGGCTGGAGAGAGTCGTCACTACCTGTGTCACTGAACTTGCGACACGAGACACAACAGATCCGCTAGATTTAAATCAGCACAGCCAGCAAAGGATCGAACACAACTGTTTTGAATGAGCGCACCTTTTTTTATCAACAAAACAATTTCATTGTCTGTTGAGGAAGTACAGATGTTCCTCTCGTTGATAGCTGAGGAGCGGATCCAGCAAGAGCTTAATGGAGCGACGTGGAATGATTTTTTTTTTTTCAGTTTTTCAAATAGGTTTTTTTAAATTTGCTTTAAAACATAAAATTAGTGTTGTAACAATGTGTCAACATGTATTTAATGCTTGCTTTATCACATTTATTCCATATTTTAGGACAAATATTTTTTTCTTGGTTAAGTTAGGCACAAAAGGCAATACTAAATATTTTGTCCAGTGCTAATGTTAATTTTAGCTAGGATTATAGTGGGTAATTAAACACATTATTGAGGGAACAGTTAAGGAAGCTAACATTACTCTAATCCATCTGACCAAGACTTTATTCCACAAAAAGTCTTTATTCCATTAAGACCCCATCATTTAAATCACTGACTATTTGATATTTAAGGCTTAATGTTGTAAAATTTAAGACATTTTAAGACTTTAAACTGCATGAATATTTCATCAATCATTACATATTCGGGTCTTTAGAGACCAGCCAGCATGGATGGATCTCTAATTGCTGCAATAGCAAACTCTCCTGATATTTTTAAGAACAATTAAAAAAATAAAATAAAAAAGAATAAAATAATCATACGTCCTTACCTTTTGAAACTTAGAAGGGTTCGATTTGAGCAGATGATTTTACCTGCAGAATTTCAACACCACTAACATCAATTCCATGTGACAGTATTAAATCTAGAGTATGATTTCCACAATGAGTAGGTCCTGAAACGTGTTGTTTAACCCCAATAGAGTTCAGAATGTCTATGAATGCTGATCCTAATGCATCTTTTTCATTATCGACATGGATATTAAAATCATCAACGATTAAGACTTTATCTGCAGCCAGTACTAACTCGGATAGAAAATCTGCAAATTCTTTAATAAAGTCTGTGTGGTGCCCTGGTGGCCTGTATACAGTAGCCAGTACGAACATCACGGGGGATTTATCACTAACACGTGTTTCTCTAGATAATGTTATATGCAGCACCATAACTTCAAACGAGTTATACTTAAATCCTGCCCTCCGAGAAATACTGAGAATATTGCTATAAATTGTAGAAACACCTCCCCCTTTACCTTTCGGACGTGGTTCATTTTTATAGCAGTAATCTTGGGGGGTGGACTCATTTAAAGTGATGTATTCATCTGGTTTTAGCCATATTTCTGTCAAACAGAGCAAATCTAGATTATGATCATTTACAAAAAGTGCTTTTGTAGAAAGTGACCTGATATTCAGTAAGCCAAGTTTTATCAGTTGTTTCTCTGTATTGTAAACATTTTTTATTTGTTGAACATCAGTTAAATTGTTACTCTTAATTTGGTTTGGACGTTTTTTGTATCTTCTAGTTCGGGGAACAGACACAGTATCGTGTGATATCTAGATGAAAGAGTCTCTATGTGCTGAGAATTAACTGACTTCTGTGACGTGAGGCGGCTAGCAGACGGTTGGTTTAGCCAGTCTGTCTGCTTCCTGACCTGGGCCCCAGTTAGTCAAGTACGAACTCTAAGACTATGTGCCATATTTCTAGAGAGAAGAGCGGCACCACCCCAGGAGGAATGAACACCATCTCTTTTCAACAGGTCAGGTCTGCCCCAAAAACTTGTCCAATTGTCTATAAAGTCTATGTTATTCTGCGGGCACCACTTAGACATCCTGCCATTGAGTGATGACAGTCTGCTATGAATCTCATCACCCCTGTAAGCAGGGAGGGGACCAGAGCATATTACAGTGTCTGACATCATACTTGCAAGTTCACACACCACATTATTTTTAGTGATCTCCGACTGACGAAGTCGAACATCATTAGCGCCGACGTGGATAACAATCTTATTGAATTTGCATCAGCATTAGCCAGCAGTTTTAAATTTGCCAAGATGTCAGGCGCTCTGGCTCCTGGTAAACATTGGACTATGGTGGCTGGTGTTTCATGTTCCGTACAATAGAATCGCCAATAACTAGAGCACTTTCATCAGGTTTCTCAGTGGGTGCATCACTGAGTGGGGAGAACCTGTTTGATGTTCTGATCGGAACGGAAGAGCGGTGTTTTGACCCGCGACTATGGCGTCACGCAGTTGCCCTGCTGCATGGGCTCTAATGCCGGAACCGAACAATGTACAGGACTCCCTGAGCTAGTTCGCGTCGTGGCCGCATCACCACCTCGGGTGTGCATTATTTTTCTAATAATTCAACGGTCCGGAGTCAATTATTCCGCTTATACTACGGTTGCCACACCTCAAGACATCGATCAGATTATATATTTCAAGGGATTCGTCCGGTTTTTCTACTTAAATCGCTATTGTGAGTAGGATTATTTCTTCCGCATCTCATCCAACGACTCTTTTGCTAGTTCCAAAACGTCATTTTAAAGCTGGCAATGGAGGCTTGAGCCGTTGATAGCAGACTAATGCAGTTAATAATGAAGTTATTAGAAAGAGAGCGAGAGAGACAGAGACACAGAGAAAGAGAAACAGAGAGAGAGAGAGAGAGCTTGTATGAATTAGGCTACCTCTGTGTGTCCCTCAACAGTGTTCTGAAGCACCGTCTCGAAACTGTAAGTCTGCTTTAAGATGCAGCGCTGTTATTACCTCGCTAGTGAGAAATGTCATGTGTAGCCTTTAAGTTGCTACACTAGGCTAACTGATAAAATCGTCAGGGCAGCGCTGACAACGCTGCGAAGTGATATGGAACTGTAATGCGGTCAAGAAAGCTGCCTGGAACTACGTTCGCCGTGCGTTTCCCTGAAAATAATTGCACACCTCAGAACGTTCGTCAGCCAATCAGATTCAAGCATTCAACGGCCCCGTAGTATAAAGAACTCTTATTTTATATTTCTCATCATTTATAATGCAAGAAGGCATTGACATTATACATTAAGCAGCCAGCGTTCCAATGTGAGTATTAATTATCAATTATTTTATTATTATTTAAGCTGATGTTGTATTTTCTCTCAGACCTTCTTCTGTGGAATCGGTAGTGTTTCGCTGATATTTGCCTTGCTTGAGTTTATCGTCTCCATCCATCTATCATCATTTGCCTGTAAAGCAACCTGCTGCTGTTGTCCACAGGTGAGTAATACATCGTCAACTGACTATATGGGTCATTGCTACTATTTGGTGGATTTTATGGCAATGTGAAAAAATATTAGGGATGTGACGGTGTACTTCGCTCAAGAGACGATATTGAAGTAATTATCATACACAGTTAAAGACTGAACAAAATCCAAACACTGTAAAATGTATTGCCACCAACTCAACTGACTGGCCTCTCTCCTATATGATTTCACATGACTCTCTTCAGAGCTTACAACTGTACATGAGCTTCTAATTTCTGATTGAAGCTATGTGTGACCTTCTAACTGAACTCCTTTCCACAAACTGAATATAAAAAATAGGACTGTAAACTGATTAAAAATGATTAATTAATCTAATTAATCCCTTCCCCCCCAAAAAATTATTTAGTCATTATTGTGTTAAATGAGAAAAGCATTGAATAGGCACTACAAAACATAGCTTTCAAAATTAATATTTTGATTCAACACTATAAATAATAATTATAAATAGGTATTAATGTTACTGTAAATATGAAACTAAATACCCCAGTAGGTGCCAGCAAGTCACAGTCTTAATGAGTGAGTCATTGGGTCATTCATTCAACGGATTTGTTCAACACCGCTGTGTTGCTTGGAGAAGCACAGTTCTGCTGTGGCTTTATTTGGAACTATTTTGTCTGTGAAATTGAGCAAAACAGATAATATCGAGTCTAAAATATAACAAAATATCAACTTCTTGTTTATTAAACTATTCCACATTGTCATTTTAATATCATGAGATCTCTTTACACCACCAAACAATACTGCATAGTTAAATGTACTGTATATGCTGCATAAAATGTTAGTCAACTTTTATGCCACATGGTTTTACATGCATAGATGTACCTCATTAACTCATAATTAGTACCGAAGAATACATAAAAAGAAACAAACACTGAAGCACTTCAAAGATTTCCATGTTCCACATATACCCTTTCTCTTAAAATGTATAAAATACAATTATGATACATATTTGTATACATAAATGTATGATACATACATCGTGATTAATCGCATCCAAAATAAAAAATGTTGTTTACATAATATATGTACGTGTACTGTGTATATTTATTTTGTATATATAAATACACACACATACTGTAAATATTTTGAAAATATTTACATGTATATATCATATTCTTATATTTAACAAACAACACATTTTTCATAAATTTATGCATGCATGTGTTTGTATTTATATATACATAATAAATATACACAGTATACACACTTATATTATGTAAACAAAAACTTTTATTTTGGATGCGATTAATAGCGATTAATCATTTGAGGCCTTGAGACGAAGAACCATACAAGTCCATATTTTCAAATTTTGAGTAATAAGATTTTTTTCATTTGGATTGTGAACATTATATTATATATTTTATTTTATTTTACTTGAAAATAGACAACAAAAGCTTCTCAATTCTAAGGAGATAACATTTTTCAGTGTCAGTATTAAAAATCAAAAGTTATTGTGATTTATATTTCTGAAATGTGGAAGAACGGTATATGTCCAGTTAGTGTGGAATAACAGTATAACTCCAGTTCATCATATCACTTTAAACCACTAAAGATCTGATTCCTTTATCTTAGTTTTAATACAGTAACAGAAACTTCAGGTTAATATTAAGCATTTCTTTCAAGTTTATTATTTTAAAAACAGAAAATACAGTATGAACAATGTACAATACATAGACCTTCTTACAGTGCAGGCAATAACAATGAATTATTAACAAAAAACAATATATAAATAAATACATAAAAACAATAAATACAATGCAGACATACATCATAGCTAAATATTATACAACATATCATAAGGTATACAAGATAAACTACTAAGCTAAACTACTATGATTCATTTTACACAATATATTATACAATATACCCCACCTTACCCTGCATATGGCCTACACATACCAGTCTACTCTTCACATTCTAGTGTCTCATAAAATGCTTGGGCCTCCACTGGCATGTAGGCTAGCATTGACATAAGGTCATGGTACTTCTCCTTCTTAACGGGGAGAGGGTCCTCGTAAGCTCGAGCATATGTGCTGGAGAACAAGGGAGCTGGAGGTGGTTGATTCTTCCTCTGTTTGGTGATCAGCCAGGTCTGGTGGGAAATATGAATGAATACAGCTTTATTATATATGGTATGTGGTTTATTTTGATAGGTTAACTGTTTATGCGGTGTTTAGCGCTCCTCAGCGCGTTCAGAGAGAGAGAGAGAGAGAGAGAGAGATCACATCACATATACGGTTCTTCCACTCACCTCTTTCGGTGGATTTTTCCCTGGTTTTTGTTCTCCTCTTCGAGTCAAATATGGTTTTCCAGCATCCCTCAAAGCCTTCCTTACTCTGTCCTTCCATTTGATCATGTCGGCTCTCTTTTTTTGCCGAGGTTTTGCCTTTTAATGTCCGAAGCAGACATGACAGCAAGCGGCATCTCCATTCTTCTTTGTGGACATAAACGGTTTTTCCGCGTGACGCTATTTTAACGATTAAAATGCGGACTCTTGGTCGCGCGAAAATATCCCCAAACTGTTTCTGTATACAAAGTTCACACATACAATTAATGTCACATGGTTATCTCATTTTTTGTTTTTTTGGACTTACGGTTGTTCGTCGCACACACTCATTTGACAGCACTAATTTTTATGTATAAAACCATTAAATTAATTTATGTATCTCAAACATCACTCCACCCTGTTAAAGTGGTGCTACTTGTCCTTTAAAATCTTAAAGGATTAGTTCACTTTTAAAAAAACTTTTGCTGATAATTTACTCACCCCTATGTCATCCAAGATGTCCATGTCTTTCTTCAGTCGAAAAAAAATTAAGGTTTTTGATGAAAGCATTTCTCCATGTAATGGACTTCATTGGGACCCAAACGGTTCAAGGTCCAAATGACAGTTTCAGTGCAGCTTCAAAGGGCTTTAAACGATACCAGACGATGAATAAGGGTCTTATCTAGCGAAACGATCTGTCATTTCAAAAATAAATAAAAAAGTTTAAGTTTTATAAGCACAAATGCTCGCCTTGCTCTGTTCTGTGATGCGCGTTCGTGACGTCACATAATACGCAATTACTTCCGCCTACCTCAACCGTGACCTTTTCCACGTCATTGCGTATTACGTGACGTCACGTATTTTAATCCTACATATAAGTGTATTTTTAAGATAGCAGTAACTGTTAATCAAATGTAAGCTGACTAATACTGCCATAATAGCTCAAATGAGTTAAATGTGTGTTCCTCTTATCAGTTAAAATGTACTCTGATTTCTATTATTTATTTAAATTTTTAAATCAGTGATTTTAACTTTTGATTGTGTTTTTATGCTTTAATGCTTTAAAGAGCCATTTTAGATTGTAATGTTTTAATGTTCTAATAACCATAAGAGGTACAGCTCAGCTGTAACGGCTGTCATAAATTCAAAGAGAAAGGCTGCATGGCTAGAAACTTCTGATCAACTGGATGCACAAGTAGCTACAATGTTAAAATGTCATTAGCTTACATTTTGGGCACAATACATTAAATACAGTTGGTTGTGGCCTATTTTTTTTTTCGTTTATTTGATTATTTAAGGTGTATTTTCTGTTTACTTTTATTTTTGAACTAATAATAAAGTCAACTAATTGTATGTGAGAGAGTCAGTGGTAATATCGATGCGTTCCTATTGGTCAGAGTTAGAGGAGCTCAACTTAACCTGACAGTTTGCCTGCTCCGGACCAGGTTAGTTTCTCAGCATAAGTTACCACAGTGACTGAGCTTGAGCTATGGTAATTTTGCTTTCGGAAACCAAATCAAGTAAAAGTCAGAATTACTGAAATAAGCCTGGCTTATTTGGTAAACTAGTTTTATGAAACAGCCCCCAGAGCGCAAACACAAATGCACACTGGAACGTTTACCCAATCTGTTTCGCCAATATTGTATTAATTAAGGTACTTTTCACTGCATGAGAAAATGAACATGTGGTGTGAGAGCATGAGAAAAGTGTTCATTTAACACGCTGAATGTGTGAGTTGGCAGCACTGCTTAACAGCTCTTCTAGCAGAAAATATGATTTTAAACAGTAATTTAAAAGAAAAACTTGCTATGTGTATTGTGTTAGGCTAACTGAGACTTGACATAGCACTTGCATATTGCTCTCCTTTTGATTTTGATTGCTTCCATTGTCCTCATTTGTAAGTCGCTATGGATAAAAGCGTCTGCTAAATGACTAAATGTAAATTTTAAATCATTTTTCAAGCCTGCATCTGCAAATAGTTTCTCAGCCAGATGAAGCTCCGGTAATCTTTTTTTTTATTCATTCTTGTGCAGGGCCTTTTAAAAACTGAGCAACACACAAGTTAACAATACTCTTGGGGAACAGATGTAAAGTAAGGACAGGATGTAGAATCAGACGCTGATTAATGTTTTACTCCCCAAGACTGCTATACCTATAACATCTATTTTATTCTGCTTTTAAATTCATTGGGAGAGAATCTACCCTTTAACTGGCAAAGTTAAGAAAGGCAAATTTTGCTAAAAGAAACACTAATAAGGAAGGGCTAAGGCCCTAGACGAACAGGGGAGAAACTGCACATATATACACATACATATGAATGAGGTATTTATTTAGCACTTTCATTTTGTATTTCTGTGCACCCAAAGTGTTCTCTTTCATAGGTTCACTCAACGCTGCGTAGCTTACGCAATGGGAACACCCCCAGGTGTGACGATTGTCTGAAGCCCTTATAGAATCACGCCAATTTATTGGCTGATGGCGCGAGATCGCGCCATCTTACCCCTCAGATTTTCCTCTCTTCAGAAGCGTTTGTTTCTCGCGGTTTTTCTGGCCCATTTTCTCGACGACGTTTTAGTCTGGGATTCTTTCCACTTCAGCGACCGCATCTGTGGAATTGTTATTCTCCTAGTGGTGAGTGGAATGAACTTTAGTCGGTGCCAACCGCCGTGCTCTCACCTCATCGTGAGCGATGACCAGCACGGTAAGTGCGTCAGATGTGTGGGCCTGGCCCACGTGCGAGACGTTATCTTTGACATTTCTAACTGCAAGTACTGCGAGAATTTTACACTTAAAACCTTGCGCGCTAGACTCGCGGTTTTTGATCGAGAATCTGCCGTTCTCCCCCGCCGCGCTGCTCCGGAGGCCTCCTCCCTCTGTGGAGCCGGGGCTTTGGGTTCGGATGCGGAGCTCGAGGCTATGGAGAGTGAGCAGTTTTCACTTTCTCTCCCTCAATCGCCAGTGCGTCCGTACCGAGGGGCCCCTCGGTCAGGGAGAAATATAGCTGGCAGTGGGAGGACTCGCGGGAAGCAAACAGGTCTACCTGAGCTTCCCCGAATCAACTCCAGATCAGCCGTATCGTCTCGGGATGGAGTCGCCACTCTCCGGGAAAAGTAAGCTGTCGTGAGAGCGCATCGGCCGCACGATTGAGCTCCCCCGGAATGTGGACGGCGCGCAGCGACCTGAGCTGCGTGTGACTCCAGAGGAGGAGATGGCGGGCGAGCTGTGACATGCGGCGTGATCGTACACCTCCCGGCCAGTTGATGTACGACACAGCCGCAGTGTTGTCCGTGCGGACCAACACATGCTTGCCTAGCAGCAGTGGCCGAAACTGCCGCAAGGCCAGATGCACTGCCAACAGCTCCAGGCAATTGATATGCCAAAGCAGTCGAGGCCCTGTCCAGAGCCCCGAGGCTGCTTGCCCGTTGCATGTAGCGCCCCAGCCCGTACTGGAGGCATCTGTTGTGACAACAACATGCCGGGACACTTGTTCTAAGGGCACCCTGGCCCGTAGAAAAGCAAGGTCCGTCCAGGGGCTGAAGGAGCGGCGACACTCGCGTGCGATACTCACCCGAAGTGAACCGCGGCGCCATGCCCACCTCAGGACTCGGGAGTGCAACCAGTGCTGAAGTGGTCTCATATGAAGCATATGACCGCAGCTGCGGATACCATATGCCCCAGGAGCCTCTGAAACTGTTTCAGTGGTACCACAGTCCTGCCTCTGAAGGAACTCAGGCAGTTCAGCACTGATTGGGCGCGCTCGTCCATGAGGCGCGCCGTCAAACTCACCAAGTCTAACTCCACACAGAGAAAAGAGATTCTCTGCACAGGGGAGAGCTTACTCTTTTCCCAGTTGACCCGAAGTCCCAACTGGCTGAGGTGCCGTAACATCAGCTCCCTGTGATCGCACAACTGCTCTCGGGACTGGGCCAGAATGAGCCAGTCGTCGAGGTAGTTGAGGACCCTGACGCCCACTTCCCGTAGCGGGGCAAGGGCGCCTTCTACGACCTTCGTGAAGACACGGGGAGACAGGGAGAGCCCGAAGGGGAGGACCTTGTACTGCCATGACCGACCTTCGGACGCAAACCGTAGGAACGGTCTGTGTCGCGGAAGGATCGAAACATGAAAGTAAGTATCCTTCAGGTCAATCGCTGCAAACCAATCCTGGGGCTGGATGCACCTGATCATGCGCCTGTGCGTCAACATCTTGAACGGGAGCCTGTGCAGGCCCCGGTTCAAGACTCGCAATCCAGGATTGGTCGAAGACCACCGCCTTTCTTGGGTACGATGAAGTAAGGGCTGTAAAACCCCTGCATCATCTTGGCTGGAGGGACCGGCTCGATTGCATCCTTTGCCAGGAGGACAGCAATCTCCTCGCTCAAGACAGGAACGTTCCGAGCTACCACTGAGGTCTCGAGAACGCAGCTGAACTTGGGAGGTCGCCTGGCGAACTGAATCGCATAGCCGAGTCGAATTGTGCGCATGAGCTACCGAGACGGGCTGGGCAGCGCAAGCCACGCTTCCAGACGCCGTGCAAGGGGCTCCAACGGCACAATCGACGTACCTGCGGTGGTGCAGCGCAGAGGAGTAGGGCTGGATGGTACAGAAGGCAGCATGTTCTGAAGCATCCTTACCGAACTCCCTAGGTCCCAACGGGAACTGGCTAGAGGTGCGTGGGGAGGCACTGCGTCCCCGAACCGCACTCTCTTGGCCGCTGGCAAGATGGGTCGCGGGCGAGAGTGAGGAGGCAGCGCGTCGCGCACTGTCAACCCGCGAACCTGATAACCCGGGGAAAAAGGAAATTGCTCTTCTTTTGACAATGTGGCGGAACAGAATGAAATGATTCTCCACCCAGCCCTCCTTCGGGGGAAGGAGCGGCACTGATCTCGCCATCTCCTGAGATAGAGCAGCTTCCCACACCTCCGGGTTGCCCGTGTCAGGGCCGTTTTATCGCCTCCTTGGACGATATCGGGGCCAGCTGGAACACGGGGGGGCGCCACGCTCCTGCAAGAGGCTCGACGCCCCAGCACAAGGCGGAGCAGCTCAGGGGGACACAGGAGGGCGCCCACGGTGACCAGCAGACTGGGGCTTACCCTGTGGCGGAGTGGTGCATCACGCCGGGGCAAGATGTGCTGAACGGCCTCAGTCTGCTGCAGTACTGCCGAGAACTGCTGGGCACAGTCCTCGACAGTGTCGCCGAACAGTCCAGCCTGGGAGACGAGAGCGTCAAGAAAGTGTACTTTGTCGACTTCGCCCCTCTCAACAGGCTGAGCCACAGACGGCACTCTTGGACCACAAGTGTGTGCACATCGCCTTCCCAAGGCACTGCGCTGTGACTTCCACTGCCCGTAGGGCAAGGCCAGTCGCTGAGCGCAGCTCCTGCGTCAACCTCGGGTTGGTACTACCCTCGTGCATTTACTGCCTTGGCTTGTGTACTCGCAGGATAGCCGTGGCATGCAGGGCAGGGGCGGCATGGCCCGCAGCACTATAAGCTGTGGCCGAGAACGGCCATCAGCCTATAGGCTTTGGACGGGAGGCGTTTCGCAGGCACAAGTGCAACGCGACCGCTCTCTCCACCTGGGGAATGTCAGCGTCATCCTTAGCCGCCCCGCCATCGAGGGTAGCGAGGATGGAGGAGCCAGACGCGCCGCTTCTGGCCATAAAAAGGGGCCGTCCACGACTTCATCAGCTCCTTGTGCTCTTCCAGGAAGAAAGGAACCAGGGCAGGGCGTGGTTGCGAGCCACAGCCTATGCCGAGGAGCCAATCATCTCACCACGAGGGCTCGGGACTGAGAGGTGTGCACGCCTCCAGCCCGATCTTGAGGGGGGCAGCTGCGCCGAACCTTCATCCTCAGAGGATGATTGCCCATCCCCCGATGCCGCGATCGACATCTAATCCTCTATCGGCGCGCCGAATGAAACTGCTGTGTGAAACTGGAGTGAAAGGTCCGTGGGGACTGGCCCGGCGGAAGGCTCTCACTGTAACCCTCAGATCGCCCAGAGCACTAGCCGATGGTTCTCTGCTCGTGGCAGAGAAGCCAGAGCGGGTAGTGACAGAGGGAGCCCCTCTCATCCCCGTGAGGAGAGAGAGGCGCGATCGCAGCGCTGCTATGGTTACACGCTCAATGAACGCATAAACCATCCACGAACGCAGCTTCAGCGTGCTGGAGCCCCAGACACTGAAGACAACGATCGTGGCTGTTGACGGAGGACAGAAAACGACCGCAACCAAGAGGACACGGCCGGAACAGCGTCTTTTAAAAGACGTGAACCGACCATGATTTGCTCTTTTAGTTGAAGTGCCCAGGGGAATCGCTACAGACAGGACACCGCTGTTCGCACCGTGACGCCAACCCGAACAGCTTCCAGACAGATGATGAATGGCTTTGTGGAGATCAACACGTTCATCCACTCAGCTCCGAAGCAAAAATCGGATGAGTGGATGCACCTGTCGCCCTTTTATACCCGTATGCACGGGGAGTGGCTCAGGTATGCAAAATCCACTAGCCAATTTCATTGGCGTTTTCTCTTAAGTCAGAGATGATTGGGGCCTCCAAGTAAATCCCCTATGTCGTCACGACATAACTCGTAGTGACCGACAGATAGGGAACTGCATTTCCTGGGTCAGAGCTGGTGCTTTGAGTGTCGAAAGACAAAGAAACGATGTGAAACTAGGCTCTGGTTACGAACCAGCACACAAACTGCTTTGGAGGAAAAGGGGCAGAATGGGTTCACTAGTTAACTGCAATGGTAGGTAAAAGTTTACTGGGAAAAGTCAATACTACAGTACACAGAGAAAGAATATGCAAATTTGAATTCATACAATACATTTATTTGTGTGGTAGAGTGTTGCATGTAAACAGAAAATTCACATTCGCATGTCTATTTTTACACATTTCTTTCATGAAAAGAGTGAACAGAAAATTGCCACAAAATGACATCCATCAGAGAGAGGGAAAAAATACTATTGTTACAAGTTTCCATCTTCTTAGGTGACATTTGTATACATAGATATTTGAATATTCAAGTCCATTTAACAGATTTTGGATCACTTTGCATGTTAAGACTTACATAATGAAAAAAAAGCGACCAACCGGCAGAGGATTGTGCTTGGTCTTAAAACCTTCCTTGAAGGGCTGTTCACAAACACTTGTCCTCAAATCTGGCCCACTCCTGCAGAGTTTCAAGTCTTCAAGATCATTAGAAAATCATAGGTAGGTGAGTTTGATCAGGGTTGGAGCTAAACTCTGAGGCAGATTGGCCCTCCAGGGAAAGATTTGAGGAACCCTGGTCTAGGTGGTCATATGGCATATGTCTTAAATACGGGACAAACTGCGTTCTGTATGGTTTACATACAGAACACTTCTTTGATGCCTTGAATATAGGACGATTCCATATTATACGGGAAGGTTGGCAACCCTACTTTTGCTCAGCATTAACATGTATGTGCGTCTTCAGGATTCCTTTATGTGTTTCATTTCTGAAGTGTGTCTTGCCAAATGATTCTTAAGGTGTCCTTTCTGCGTAAAACTCTTTCCACACTGAGAGCAGGTAAAAGGCTTTTCTGAAGTGTGACTTGCCAAATGATTCTTAAGGTGTCCTTTCTGTGTAAAACACTTTCCGCACTGAGAGCAGCAGAAAGGCTTTATCCCAGTATGAATTAACATGTGATTCCTCAGGATTCCTTTACATATGAAACTCTTTCCACATTGAGAGCAGGTAAAAGGCTTTACTCCAGCATGAATTAACATGTGAGTGTTAAGGTATCTTTTACGTGTGAAAGACTTTCCACACTGAGAGCAGGTGAAGGGCTTTTCTGAAGAGTGAGTTACCAAATGATCATTAAGATGTCCTTTCAGTGTAAAACTCTTTCCACACTCAGAGCAGCTGAAAGGCTTTATTCCAGCATGATTTAACATGTGATTCTTAAGGTGTGTTTTACGTGTAAAACTGTTTCCACACTGAGAGCAGATGAAAGGCTTTTCTGAAGTGTGAGTTACCAAATGATTCTTAAGTTGTCCTTTCTGTGTAAAACACTTTCCACACTGAGAGCAGCTGTAAGATTTTATTGCATTATGAATTAACATGTGATTCTCAAGGTGTGTTTTACGCATGAAAGACTTTCCACACTGAGAGCAGATGAAAGGTTTTTCTGAAGAGTGAGTTACCAAATGATCATTAAGGTGTCCTTTCTGTGTAAAACTCTTTCCACACTCAGAGCAGCTGAAAGGCTTTATCCCAGTATGATTTAACATGTGATTCTTAAGGTGTGTCTTGCGTGTGAAAGTGTTTCCACACTGAGAGCAGCTGAAAGGCTTTTCTGAAGTGTGAGTTATCAAATGATTCTTAAGTTGTCCTTTCTGTGTAAAACTCTTTCCACACTCAGAGCAGCTGAAAGGCTTTATTCCAGCATGAATTAGCATGTGATGCTTAAGGTTTTCCTTACGTTTGAAAGTGTTTCCGCACTGAAAACAGCTGAAAAGCTTTTCCACACTATGGATTCTCATGTGTTTCATAAATCTTCCTTTATGTTTGTAAGTGTTTCCACACTGAGAGCAGATGAAAGGCTTTTTGACTTCTGTTTTATTAATGCTGCAACTTGCTGATTTTTCTCCATTGACATCATAATCTTTCTGATCCTGATGCTTCTCCATCTCATTCAGATCTTGTCTTTCTTCTTTCACTTTCTTCAGGCCTAAAATTAAATCATTAAAAAGATGAAAATCAATTGGAACAGTTGGAAAATAACCTTTATAATGTTTTCACATTGCAATATATGTCTATTTTCTATCCTGATTTTAATCTCTGATTTGAACTCTGTTTGAAGGGGAGTGTCTGCTGTGAGACTTCAATGCTGTGACTGGCTCACATCTTTGCATAGGAAGTATTCCATGTGGAACATTCTCAAATACAGTCTCTAGGTGTTTACCATTAAGATGTCGAGATTAACTAATCATGTAAAGTGGTAATTATAGCGTTATATTTAGATCTACTCCCATCACATAAATTGCAGTAGTGAACAAATTACCGTCTGTTTGATCTCATCATTACATCTCGTTTTCTACACTAAACATACAGGGTTCCTACACATTTTCCATTTCAAAATTCCATACTTTTCCAGATTCAAATTTCCAAACCTCTCAGTAGATTTTGAACATAAATGGTTAATCGAACATTATTTTCTGCTTAATATTTGGTATATAAAACAGTCATTTGTAAATATCTTTATTTTCTCAGGGTTTTTTTTCATTGATTTTCTTGAAGTGACAACATACAGAGTCCATAAAATAAAAATGAATAAATAAAAAATACAGACTTTTGCATGCACACAAGAAACATTTGTTGTGCCCTTGAGAAACTTTTCACATGCTCATGGTAATTTTTTACATGCTTACACATAACACTTTCTAGTTTTATATAACCTATTTCCTTTATGCATCACTGCCATCTTACTATTAATAAAACAAGAGCGTGGATGTACATGAATTAACAGATCTACTTGCTCAAAAGTTGTCTTTTCTAATGGTAGTACCTCTAAAATATCAAGTCCAATACACATCCTCTGTGGCAGCACAGAAACCATGACACGAAATGGGCTGATGGCATAAAATTTGCCAAGTTGAAGGGTTTATAAAAAAGGCAAGTACTGTAAAAAAAAAAAAAATTGCGTTCAAAATTTGGCTTTTATTAGGGCAGTGTGCCATATTTCAAGGCCTTAGGTCCCTTTAACGCATAGTTTGTGGAGGCCAAGAAAACACGCTGTGTAACGGGCTGATGACACAATAGGTGGCTCAGTGTGCATTGTCTATATGCTAAGTTTAACGGTTTCTTGTGCGCACATAAAAGTCTGTATATTTTTTATTTTTGCAAAGGTCCTTGGGGCTATGTAATACGGTGCTATAAGAAGAAACCCAAAATGCTTATAATTCATTCAGTTGCATTTTGACTTCATGCGCAATAAACTTATTTTCAATAAATTCTTAATTTTCTCTTACTTTGAATAACAGAAAAAATACAAATAACTGTTTTTTGAAAAGTTAAAGTGAGTTTATACATGGGAGAGGCCCTTCATATATATATGGCATTCTTTTTTATGCATTTAAACCCATTTTTAACTGAGAAAATGTCAATAAATGATATCTTTGGACAACAGGTTTGTAAACAGGCTCATACACATGCAAAACTGTATCGCACACAAGCTACTGGAGTACATTTATTCAGACCGATTTTTTTGTGCACTGTATAGCCCTAATCAAACCAGTTCCAAATTGGAGAAGGAGCTCCTCAATTAGCGATAAAGTCCTCCTAAATTTCACATCTGCCTTCCACAATGTCGCTCTGCACTGTCACACACATAAATATGTCAACAACTAGACTTTATCGTTATTATCGTGGGAAGACTAATTCTTATTTGTGGGGAGAATTATATAGAATAGAATAAGATATCCCCCACCCCTAGTTTGAATGAAATATGAACGCAACACAGACCAAATACTTCTAAATGAAGTAATGACAAGATGTGACACTATGCTACATGATTTCACAAAAGGAACAAGCGGTGTCTCCAAAACAAAATGAGCAGAGGGCAAACATGGAGCAACGAGGAGGTAAAGTGCCTTTTATGAGCTCTTTGTGAGTTCGCAGGAGGTGAAAATAAAATCATATACATGCAACAATAAGCGCTTAGTCCAGCATTAGGTGCATGCGACTTAAAGCGGCACTGAACAGACCAATCAGTGAATGGGTACTTTGATGTCATACACACGCAGTGCTGCTTTAAGTCAAACGCACCTTTTCCTTTGTCTGGAGTGTTTGTGAGTTCTGTCACAAAATATACGTCATTCAACCCGACCAATCAGGTTGTGAACGTATGACTACGCCTTTAGTTTCAGTATCTTTAGGTTCGCTGTCAAAAATGCCTGTGTGAACGCTAAGCAGACCAGGACCAAATATATCATTTTCCTTTTTGGTCAGGACCAAATGAACCAAACAAACTGAACTGCAGGTGTGAACACACCCTAATAAGGGTGCATTCACACCAGGAAACTCCACTAGTTCACTTGCTTTGGTCCGGACCAAATACAATGTCGATTTTTTTTTGGTTTGGTGCGGTTCGCTTTCACACTGCCCTTTTTGTAAGTGAACCAGAAACTGTAAACATAACCACACGCGTGTTTGAGGTCATCCAATCATTGTTTTATCCATTCAACCTTATCAGTGTTCGTTTGGAAGTGGACCGAGACCACCTCTTCAGCTGGGTCTTGGTACGGTTGTTTGGCCCGCACCCGAGTGCGATTGCTGTATTCACACCTGCCCAAAATATCCGCACCAAACAGGGAAGCGAACTCGAGTTCGATTCATTCAAATCAAAAAAGGCAGGTGTGAATACACCCTAAATCTTTGTTAGCCTAATGTACCACCAGAGCTGGGAAGATTACTTACAAACTGTAATCCGTTACCGATTGCAAATTACATGACAAAAATTGTAGTTAGTAACATAACTGATTACACATATTAGGTAATATAATATCAGACTAGTTTTTGATAAATTTTGACCTCACTAGTTTATCACATTAATTTAAATAGAACAAGAGTAGGAAAATTAAGGCTTATATGCCATTTGTTATAATTAATAGGGATGCACCGATACCTCTTTTTCCAGGACTCGCCCGATACCAATACTTTTATTTTTGTACTTGCCGATACTAAGTACCGATAATTTCATTGCATTTGTAACTTTTTAAAATATTGGGTACAGAAACAAAAAGAGTATAATGTTAATCAGTCAACTTCATTTACTAAATAGATACACAGTCAAATCAAAACTGATTCAGACACCTTCAACATTTCTCACATTATCACAGTTTATTCTCTATAGTTTAGAAAATGGTAATAAAATATGACAAGAACAAATTCAGCTTGATAATGTCAGATGAATTTGATAGAAAAGTTTGGATTACAATCAACCAAAAATTATTGAGACAGCTGTTAGTATGACAATATTTACACAACTATCAATACTCTGTCGAGCCACCCTTAGCCTTAATGGCAGCCTGTCGTCTCCTGGACATGCTGTCAACCAGGTTCATGCAAATCTGAACATACATTTTTTCCCATACTCGGTCTAAATAATTTTTTGTCCCAAATTTGTATCAATTTTACTGGTAGTCTACTGTATGAAGAATTTTTGGTTATAATATGTCACAGTTTACTTTATTTTGCTATCCTCACTTACTTAAATGAGTTATAGGCCCGGTTTCACAGACAGTGCTTAGACTAAACCAGGATTAGGACATAGTCCAATTAGGACATTTAAGTCATTTTTATGAACATACTTAGAACAAAAACATTGCTGGTGGGCATCTTGAGACAAAACAAAGGCACTGATATACTTTAAGATCAGTCAGTGCAAGTTTCTTTCAGTTGAAACAGCTCAGACTTACATTTTAGTCGAGGATTAGGTTTAAACCTGGTCTGTGAAACCGGGGGATAGTGTCCTGCAACCACTAGTAAAAAAAATATAAAAAATTATATCTGATGTCTGAATGATATTTGGTTTGACTGTATATCATTCGGTTATTTTCACACTGAATTATGCCCATTAAAATGTATTTTACACGTTTTGCTACTTTCACTGTTCATTTTTTTGCTCTATGGTACATCATCTTTAATTTAATAGCATTAGCGCTGCTCCATTGCAGCGGCTCAGTACTGTAATCACGCGTTTTGCTATAATATTGCAGGGAACCACTCGTTATAAATCTCCTAAATGTGATATTTTCAGAAATAAGTCACTTTTTTTTTTACACGATTTATATTCCAGAGCCACTCATTTAATGCAGAAACACTCATGAAGCAAGCAAAACTTTTGTAAGTATTTGTATTGGTGCAGAATGAGAGAAACAAGTACAACCTAGCGCATTTCAAACAGGCTGTTAGTTTCACTTTTGCCAGAAAGTCGTTTATGCTTAAGGTTGAAAATAAATTATGTTTATAGTCAATATAAACTGTCTTACATTTACGATTTAGTTTTAAGCCAAATGATGCTATGTGAGCGAACATCAATAAAGATCACACAATAGAAGTGCGTGCGCTCTCTCGTTCTCTCCCTCCCTCCCTTTAAGTAACTTGTGTATTGTTTTACTTACTTGTTTTTGACATATCCGACCGAACTACAAACTATCCAGTGATGTTTGTGAGAAAGGGATATTCACTCGATGAGCTCGTGCATTGCACCACCGCACGCTCAATCCACTCAGCGTGCTTTGCTTAGCCCATCAGCTATACAGGCGTTAATTCTGAATGTTTAACATTAAATTCATTTCACTTCGTAGACACCTTAATCTCTAATAACTCCATTCTGCTGTCTGTTGTCGGTGTTTCTTTGTCTGAATATGGCACTTATTTGCTGTGTGGTATCGGTGTTTGGTATCGGGCCATTTTAACAAGAACGAGTACAGCTCAGTATCGGGACCTGATTGCACAGACACAATTGAAACTGAACTGTGCTGGACGATGACATCACTGAATTCAATAATGAAATGCCTTTAACTGAAAATTGAGTGTCATTTTACACTATTTTCCTATTTCGATATTGTGCAGTTGCTTTGACACAATTTGCATGGTTAAAAGTGCTATAAAAATAAAGGTGACTTGACTGATACCGATACCAGTACCGATATCGGTGCATCCCTAATAATTAACAACGTGAATTGTATTTAATTGATATCACATCAAATTAGTCAAAATTATTTGAAAATCATTTTAACAATCAAACTAAAACACTTACTAAAAAGGATGAAATATTTTGTTTACCTACATATCATTTGACCATTAACAAATGTCAGAGAACAGTGAACATGCAAATGTGATGCTTAATTAGTAAAATCTAGTAAAATCTAAGAGGTACTTCAAGTAAATTAGGTGCAAGAGACAAATGACAAAAAAAAACAAAGTTGGAGAATTCCTGCACTGCATGAACATGAATGATTTTTGTAAATCCAGCAGCTCTTTGTGTGAATGTCCACAAAACCGGAAGATTTTCTGAATGCGTAAGCAGAAGGCTACTTTAGAAAGAAACATTTAAAAGATGAAAAAGCAGAATTAAGGAGAATCAATAAACTATGAATAATGCATTGCTATTGTGTATATATGTAATCATGCAATCAATAAAAAAGTAACTGTAGTCTGATTACAAGTATTTTAAAAGATAATGGAATCTAATTACAACTATTTAATTTTGGAATTGGACTACATAATCTAGATTACACATAATCAGTTATTACTCAGCTCTGTGTACCACAAAGTGTCATTAAAGATGAATGAAGATTAAACACCAACCTCCTTGTTCCTCCTGTTTTATTCTCCAGGTTTCTGGTTCCTCGTGTTTTATTCTCCAGGTTTCTGGTTCCTCGTGTTTTATTCTCCAGGTTTCTGGTTCCTCCTGTTTTATTCTCCAGGTTTCTGGTTCCTCGTGTTTTATTCTCCAGGTTTCTGGTTCCTCGTGTTTTATTCTCCAGGTTTCTGGTTCCTCGTGTTTTATTCTCCAGGTTTCTGGTTCCTCGTGTTTTATTCTCCATGTTTCTGATTCACTCGTGTCCTGCTCTCTCTCTTCTTTAACAAACACCATCTTCACAGAAGATCTCAGTTCAGATGATACTCCTCCAGATATTCCTGCTTGCTTCAAAACTTAGTCATGACTATGAGAATGAGAATATTACAAGTATTTACTGATCTGACTCAAAAACTGTTTTTTTCTATTTACAGAAACAGCATTTCTAACCGTTTGTATTAAGGAAGCATCACCACAAAACAGAAATCAATGAAACTAATCTTCTTCCTCTGAGGTTTGATGGTGTTTGGGAAACAAATGCATGTGTTTTAGCGCCACCCGCTGGACTGGAGTGAAGCATCGAGAGGAGCGGATGAGGGAGGGTAAAATTACTTGCATTGTTCTGTTTTCCTTTACAAATAAATGAAAATAACTTATAATTATAGACTCGAATAGCATTTGATCAACACCCACAATCTTCGTGAGGATTAGAAGACAAAAATGAGAGAAGTCAAATATTTAAGTGAAAATCACACAAGGACCATTCCACCGAATGGCTGCTGTTTTCTTCCAAAACCCTTCCAAAAAAATAAATATTTTAAGTTTTGTTTTTTATCTGCACAAGCTGTTTTTTCTAATGTACACAAACCCATTTTTATTTATTTTTTTAAAGGCGACTCAAACCTCAAGCTTATCAATTTTCTATGATGCAATTTATTAAACAATAGGAACCAAACTCAATTTAAAGGGCAGCTATTATGCAAAATCCACTTTTAGATAGTATCTCTAGCATTACAAGTACTCTACAACTACTGTAGGATATACAAGCATAAAAATATCAAAAAGTTCTTATATCACAGGGTTCCTACACATTTTCCAAAATTCCATACTTTTCAGTAGATTTTCAGACCATATTTAACATGAATGGTTCATAGAGTATTATTTTCAGCTTTATATTTGGTAAGGTTTAGTGTATTTGATATATTTGGTATAGTGCATTTGGCGGTGTAAAAGTATTTGGTGACTAGTACAGTCATCTGTAAATATTTTTATTTCCCATTGATTTTCTTTATGTGAAAACATACAGAGCCCCTAAAAATAATTGAAAAAAGGACTTTTACATGTACACAAGAAACTATTCACATGTGTATGGGAATGTTTTGCATGCTTACGCATTACAGTTTCTAGTTTTATACAACCTACTTCCTTTGAGCATCACGATTTTATTTTGCACACACTATTTTGCCATCTTACTATGAATAAAACGATAGCATGGATGCACATGAATTAACATATCTATTTGCTCAAAATGTGGCGTTTCTTATGGTAATACCGGTAATATCAAGACCTAATGTCCAATTTAGCACATCCCCAACAAACACAGAACGTTCCTCCTAATGTTCCCGTATGGTTCCCATTTGGTTATTTTTAGGTTTAATTTTTATAACCTAAGGAGAACGTTCTGGGAACGTTCCCTGTAGGTTATTTTTAGGTTCTATTTTTATAACCTAAGGAGAACGTTCCCTGTAGGTTATTTTTAGGTTCTATTTTTATAACCTAAGGAGAACGTTCCCTGTAGGTTATTTTTAGGTTCTATTTTTATAACCTAAAGGGAACGCTCCGTTCTATTTTTCTTAACATGTAAACCAATTAAAACGCTGCAAATGTTTTGTGTGCTTTAACAGCAGTGATCAAATGCTTAATTACATGACCATTATCAGGTAGTAGAGGGCGCTCATTGATTGGCAAAGTCTGTTTTTAGTTCATTAAATATTTGTGCTTCCTGTTTTCTATTTTTTATTTACTTTTGAAATAAATATAAACTTTTTCGCTACAGGCTCAATGAGCCAATAAAGTCATGGCTTCCAGGAGGAGAGATGTTTAGTTTGCTGAATTTATGGACTTTGTGCTGATATTGAGTGGCTCTCCTTTTACTCTAGGAGAACTGGAGGATGTAACAGGAACAGAACAAAAGATTGTGAACGCAGAAACAATAGGAATAGAAAACATTACAAAACTAGAGTCCTAAACACAAGGCACGATATATTACAACCACGGCTACATTTGATTAAAATACATTAAAACAGTAATATTGTGAAATTTTTAAGAATTATTCCCGTGATCAAAGTAAAAGTGTCAGATGATCCTTAAGAAATCGTTCTAATTTGCTGCTAAAATATATAATATTAATTTCTTCAGGATTCTCTGATGAACAGAAAGTACAAAAAAAAGTAGTAAAGCATTTATTTGAAAATATTTACTCTCAGTTTTGATCAATTTAATTTAATTCTGAATCAAAAGATTAATTCCTTAAAAAAACAAACAAACAAAAAATCTCACTGACCCCAAACTTTTAATCAGTGTCCTACAAAGCTTTGGGCCTATTTCACAAAAAAAAACAGTTTGCACTGTTAAAATGGTTAACACAAATATATATATATATTAACATTGATAATGTTAAGAAATAATGATAAGGATCATGTGACACTGAAGACTGGAGTAATGCTACTGAAAATTCAGCTTTGCATCACAGGAATAAATTTCATTTTACAATATATTCACACAGAAAATGTTTATTTTAAATTGCAATTCAATAATACAATATTACTGTTTTTACATTGTGATGAAATAAATGCAGCCTTGGTGAGCAGAAGAAACTTCTTTGAAAGATGTAAGACATTTTACAGACCCCAAATGTTTGTGTAAATTACAGTTATGATTGCGTATGATCCTCCCACGCACATGATACTATGGCATATGTAGTCTATTCTATAGAAACTAGTGTCTGCTCACCGAATACTAGAAACAAATAAAACATTTACCAAAGGATGTAGAAAAAATCTAAATCAGATAACAGCATAATATGCAAAAAACAGGGACTGTAATGAGGTCATAAAACTCTCTGATATATCAAAGTGCACTAAAGGAAGTAGAGCTTTTTTATTACTAAACGTTTGAATAGAACTAAAACTATTTGAGTTTAAACTGGATTAATAATAGCTACATCTTGTAGCCAAGTACCGTATTTTCCGCACTATAAGGCGCACTTAAAAGCCTTTAATTTTCTCAAAAAACGACAGTGCGCCTTATAATCCGGAGCGCCTTATATATCCTTTTCACACGTGAGTTTAAAATATTCTAGCTGAGCCCCCAGCGTGAGTTTTTTTCAGGCGACCGTTATTTTCGAATGTATAGCCTTATTGTTTCCATGGCGACGCGTCGTGCTTGTCATGTGACACACCGCAGCAACAATAGCGCTGTATGACACATGGATCGCTTTTACTTAGTTTTTTCCTTTTTTTATTATTAATATTCACAAACATACTCACAATATTATGAAATATCTGATATTCCGATTCTCAAATATGTGCAAGTAAATTTATTTGGTAGTTTAAATACTTTTATAATGACTGTGTTAGTTGATCTATACCGGGTGATGGGCGCCGCCATGTTTGTTCGCGCTGAATCCGAGCTGTGGGAATAAGACCATGTAAATTCATCCTCTCTTCCCGAAAAACCTTAAAGTAAGTCTCCGGTTAAACTGGGAGAAGAGCAGAGTAAACTTTAAAGTTATCTACACAATCTGTATATGATATCAATAAAACATGTTGTCAGATTATATTTGTAATGATCATTATTGCTGCTTCCATAGACATCAGCGTGTATTTTACAAACTATAAATGTATGGTTTTGCTAGTACTTATGTGTTTTTAAATGTCTGAAACCTAAAATAAGCATTATATGGTTGAAAACACTGAATATTTGTGATAATATGACAAGCGCTCAGCGCGAAAGCAGATTTGAATTCAGCAGTTGATGACGTGACTCACTGAAGGTTCTAATCACACCGGTGTGATCGTTAATCGTTATTGTTAATATGCACATCAACGTTTGAACAGCGTTACCATGGGAGTGAACGGAGTTGTCAGAACGCTTAATAAAGTTTTACTTTATCTGACTGTTTTGTTGACATTCCCTTTAGCACAGCTCCATCTAGTGGATGCATAACGCAAACCCAGTCCAACGTTTGATTGCAGTATCTTCTATTCTATGCGCCTTATAATCCGGTGCGCCCTATATATGAAAACAGTTCTAAAATAGGCCATTCATTGAAGGTGCGCCTTATAATCCGGTGCGCCTTATAGTGCGGAAAATACGGTATTCACATAATGCTTCTTATAACCAGTTCCATGTAATGAAATAAATCATATTTTGTCTGAAATAATTTAAACAGCAGGTATAACAATCCTTCTCCTATTGTTTTCCTGTTTCTATCAAGGAGCACCCATCCCAAGGTTACTAGAGATTACACCAGTTCCAGTTTGGATCCACCCTCACACTATTTACTCGAGTTTATCCGAGTTATGTGTACCAAGTAGGGATGCACGATATTATCAGACTGATATCGAAATCGGCCGATAATGACTTTAAATGTAAATATCGGCATCGGCCTGACATGCAAAATTATGCCGATATGTCTTGCCGATAAGGGGTTAACTCGCATGTGCTCAGGGTGTGCTAGCGATTAGATCACGTCAGCAATGTGGCTCATTCTTGAAGCAAAGTTTTGTCTGAATGATGAATAGATTGACTGTTTTGGATCGCTGCATTTAATGAAGGCATGTACAGAATGACGCGTTCGGTGTGGGATAGAGTAAACAGTTATAGCACAAGCAGGGGCAGCAGTGACAGCCTCCCCCAGGTCCTAATGCCCGTTCGGTAAGGAGTTTTAATAGTAGGGGCGCAGTTGGCCTACTTCTAATTAAATTAAAAGTAAAATAGCCTACACAAATAACATTTAGACTGTGTTTCTGATTAAATAAAGCAGTAATTGATGTAATAAAATAAGTATGTTTTGATTTAATGGTCAGAAGCTATAGCTTACATGAAAAAAAATCACAAACATGACACTTGTAAATTAAATAATTTTATATATACTGATTTATTCATTCATGTGTAACGTTTTATTTTTTAAACAAATCGTGAGCTCTAAAAGATTTTCAGAATTTTTACAACTCTTTTGTTTTAGACCATCTACAAATGTTAAATCTTAAAATAAAATATTAGGGTTAACACTGCATCTTTCTGGGGGGAAAAATGCAGCGATTGACTGATCAGGGTTTTAGGTCGTTTTTAATATTTTTTTTAATTATATATTTTAAATGTGCAGTTAGATTAATGTGCAGGACACATTGCTTAATAAAATGTATTTTATAGTTAATTCTTATGCATGTTTGTACCTATAATGTCCTGAGGACAAAAATGGCATCCATTCGGTGGAATGGCCCATAAAGTGTTAGTTGATTTAATCGTTTACATAGCTAGGACTTATCAGGGTAAGCAAATATATCCGTGTAGCTTTTAGTAGGCAGGAATTATTGGAACGTTGGAGTGGAAAAATAAGCTTGGCGCAAATGCACTTATTATAATTACAGTAATTACAGAAAGGAAATTCAAATTCATACATGCATGTTGGCAGGCAGTTTTTTGTGCACACACTCTGAGATGGAGTGGAACGCCGACAAGTAGGCCTATCCACCTTATTTTCAAAGTGGAAGTAAGCTATTTTCTGTGAATGAGTGAGACTTCTGGTTTATTAGACACACCAGTATGCAGTTTGCATATTCTCTAGTCTAAACCTTTAGAAAGCAAGGGAAGTTTGCTAAATAGTTTGTCAAACAATTTTTAAATGGGTTTCTTCACATATAAACTGATTAGGTTGTGAGACATTTTGGATGTGAAAATGTTTTTGAGTACACTTCTTAAACCCACACAAAAGAATCATGTAAAAACCCAGTAAACTTTAGAACAAAACATGAAAACATGAATATGATAACATATGCATAACACTAAATTGAATAAAACTATCTCATACAGGTTTTTTTTTTAATTCATTAAACATTTTCTTTTAATTAAAGTTAGGGTTAGAACATGGACCATTATTTTATTTAGATAAAAAATAATGGGTCTGCTATTGTAGGCTTATTTATTAAATGTAAGCATTTTAAATTTAAAACAATTGCAAACTTGGTGCTTAATGAAAAATTGTGTTTACCAATCTATGCAAATGTATGTTAATGTAGAGACAAAGTAATTAGTTTAATCACTGTCTGTCTTTTGAGCATATAGTGTTAAATGCTATATAAATTCATTATAATTTGAAAATGTACATTTCAGATACATTTTCTAATTTGATCTATACACAACAAAAATTGTACAGCTCGGTGGAAACAAGTCAATACTGACTGCTCAATAGAGTAGAAGTCCCGAAAGTCGCCCTTCATTTGCATAAAATTGAAGGATTCTGAACTTTGTTGCGTTGCTGGACATACCCCATCCGGTTGCTATCGCTTGCTGTCGCCGGAAATCTCTCCATTGAAATGAATGGGATCGTGTAGCTTTGTCGATGGGTGTCGCTTGTAGTGTGACAGTGAGGGTGAGGGACGGTGATGTAACCGGTGTTACTACAGTTGAACGATTGGATCAGGCTGACAGAGCTGATGTGATTGAGTGGAGGTAGAGACTAATTTGCATGTTCATGTATCCATGTATACTAAATGAAACAAGGGCGTAAAGCAGGGGTGTCCAATCCTGCTCCTGTAGGGCCGATGTCCTGCAGAATTTAGTACCACCTCCAATTAAACACACCTGAACTAGCTAAACAAGGTCTTACTAGGTATATTGGACACTGTAGGACTGTAGGAACATAATTCCTCCCTTGCTCCACCCTAGCATAGAGTTACATTCAAGCTATTTTAAGGCATGAAGGAAATATTTTCAAAGAAAAAAAAAAAACAGTTTGTCATTTTAATGTTCAAAAATGACTTTTGAAGGATACAATTATTGACTACAGGGGGGACTTTAAAACTCTTTTCACAGGAGTTCAATAAAGAACACACAAAAATAAAATAAAAATTATTGCACTGATCAAAAATAATACTCCTCCAGAGTAAATACACAAATTATTTGAAAATTGCTTATTTTTCTAAACCTTTTCCCACACTGAAAACCACTCGAATTTCTATGCAGAATGAGTTTGCAAATGGCGCTTCAGGTCTCTTTTATACATGAAACTCTTCTCACACTGAAGACATGCGAAAGGCTTCTCTCCAGTGTGAATCCTCATGTGAATGTTAAGGTTTCCTTTAAGTGTGAAACTCTTTCCACACTGAGGGCAGGTGAAAGGCTTCTCTCCAGTGTGAACTCTCATGTGGCTATCAAGAGATGCTATGTTTTTGAAGGTTTTGCTGCAGTGTTGGCACATGTATGGTTTCTCTCCAGTGTGAGTTATTACATGATTCTTGAGGTGTTTCCTGTCTGTGAAACTCTCTCCACACTGCAGACATCTGAAACAGCTCTCGCTGGAGTGAGTCCTCATATGGTTATTCAGGCTTAAATGATATCGGAAACTCTTTCCACACTGAGCACAAACAAACGGCTTCTCTCCAGTGTGAGTTCTCATGTGGGCATTAAGGGTTGGTTTGTGTGTAAAGCTCCTTCCACATTGTGGGCAGGGGTAAGGCTTCTCTCCATTGTGAATTCTTATGTGGCTTCTAAGGCTTCCTTTTCGAATAAAACATTTTCCACACTCTTGGCATGTGAAAGGACTCTCTCCTGTGTGAATTCTCGTGTGGATTTTAAGGCTTCCTTTTTGAGTGAAACTTACTCCACATTGCTGGCAGGTGAAAGGGTTCTCTCCATTGTGAATTCTCAGGTGGACTTTAAGGTTCCCTCTCTTGTTGAAACTTTTTCCGCAGTGTTGACAAGTGTAGGGCTTCTCTCCAGTGTGAATTCTTATGTGGACTTTAAGGTTTCCTTGTTGATAAAATGTCTTTCCGCAGTGTTGGCAGGTGTAAGGCTTCTCTCCGGTGTGAATTCGCATGTGGACTTTAAGATTTTCTTGTTGATCAAATCTCTTTCCACAGTGACAGCAGGTGAAATTACTTCCGGTTGTGTTCTTTCGAGCTCTTTTTTTGGACAAAATCTTTTCAGTCTGTGAGCAATTTTCTTCAGTTTTGAAATCACAATATTCCTCATGCTGATTTTTGTCTTCTTGACTCTCCTCTTTCAGCACCATCGGGTCTAATGTGAATAAAGACAAATACAGGTTTACCCTAGTTTAATGGCACAATGCGTCAAAACGATTAGACATTTATACCATCAAAACTAATTAAAAGCTTTGAATTGCCTTGTTCCTCAGTACTTTTGCAAACTTCTATTGTGTTATAATCCATCACGTTCATTATGATATCAAAAATGATGGCCTGTGGATAATACTTTGACTATTGAAGTAGTGTAACTGGATTCAGACCAGAGTATTCTTCAAATCACGATTATGGTGCGTCAGTCATTCAGTTGTACCCAAAAACACCTCTCCTGCTCTGCATTGAATTGGTATCCAGTAGGGCTGGGCGATTCTTTTGATTTTTTCAATTAATTCAAATTTTAAGACCATTGAATTTCTTAAATCGAGGTATCGCAATTTTTTCTAAAAAATAAAAATAAAATTAGGTACGTTATCATTGCACCAATGGCATAATTAAGAGACAATATTGTCCGACCATATGATGGGGTGTCTAATTAACCACTCACGCGTAAGAGCATGAACGTAATAGGCTATAGAAATAGTGGCTAACATCATGGAGACGGATGGCTCTTCACGTCAGGATGACCTTGTGCCAAAGAAAGGTAGTAACGTTTCCTCTGTGGTTTGAATTTGAGAGGTCAGACGTTGAACAAACTTATGTCAAATGCAGAATATGCTGAAAGTCCATTGCAACCGGCAGTGGTAGCACCACTAATTTATTCCAACTTCTGCGACAAAGACACCAAATGCTCAAAGTTAAGAGATGAAACAGGCCTAGTCCAAGTGTAACAGCTCTACCAAAAATTGTAAAACACCAGATGTCATTAGCGGTATCATTTTCGAATGCCATTCCATACGACAAAAAGGCCCCCCCGATGGCAAGAAATTACAGATGCTGTGGCGTTTCATATCGCTAAGGACATGGTTCCCATATACATCATCGAAAAGCCAAGGTTCATAAAAATGCTACACACTCTTGATCTAAGATACAAGTTGCCAAGCCGCAAATATTTCAAAGACGTAGCTATTCCCCAAATGTACACTGAAACACATGAAAAAGTAGTGGAGCAGCTTGAGAAGGCATCTTGACGACTGTCCTGTGGAGTCATTATGTTGATGCAGAATGGAAACTGCAAAGTTTTTGCCTTCAGACATGTTATTTTCCTGACGATCATACTGGGGAAATAATTGGTCAAGGGCTTAAAGATGCACTGGCTTCTTGGAAGCTTGTGGAGAATCGAAAAGTGTGCGTGACCACTGACAGTGGAACGAACAAGGTGAAGGGCTGGACCCATCTTCACAATGCCATTGGTATATATGATTAAAGGTGCCATAGAATAGAAAACTGCATTTACCTAGTTGAATAATAAGAGTTCTGTACATGGAAATGACATACCGTGAGCCTCAAACGCCATTGTTTCCTCCTTATGTAAAAAGACCACTGAAAAATAGACGAATCAGAACATAACACCGACTGTGATGTTACAATCAGGATCACTAATAGTTGCACCCCCAACATTTGCATATAACCGCCCATTTTCTAGGCCATCGTAAGTTCTGCAGGTATTGTGAAGAAACAAGCGAGGACAACAGTGAAAATGGCAGATCATGGAAATAAATGTTATGTTCCAGGCTGTGCAGGGATGAGTTGGTGTCTGTATTCAGAAAGGCACGGAAAACAAATAACGCGTTCTAATAAAATAACGCGAGCCACTAAAGGGACATGGTCAGCTTCGTGCTAGCGGTAGCCTGTTACACGGCAGTATATAAGATTTCACTTCCCACATAAACAGAGTAAGGAGAGATGACTGAAGATGACCCTGAGCACCACTGACAAGCATCTGATCTTGTAAAATGTGTGGTAAGAACTGCCGCTGCATATATTCATTCTAGGGAGAAATCCTAGGGTTGTAAATGGACATGTAAAACCATTTCTGGAGATTTTTTTGCCCTTACCTAAGCCACATACCTTCTATGTAGATATCAGAGAACAATTTTAAATACTGTATCAATGCATGCTATGGCACCTTTAATAATGAAAGCAATAAAATCACAGTTACTCAGACGTTCATTTTTATTTCATTAATAACTGAAATTATGATTATTATTGTTTTAAAAACTATTTTGTTTTGTTAAAACAGAGTTCATCGTGCAGTTTCAGTATGCAAGAAGGTTGTAAGTGCGTTTTCCTTCAGCTGGAAAAAAGAGAAGAGATCTTGCATCTGTACAGGCTGAGCTCGGCCTAGCTTCTCATCAGCTCATTACGGAGACCCCCACCAGGTGGGGTTCAAGACAAAAGATGGTCGAGCGGGTTTTAGAACAGGAGAAAGCCATAGCTCGGGTCCTTGGCAACTTGTTCCAACGTGGCAAGACATCGATGTCATGGAATCCATAAATAAAGCTGTAGATCCGCTGCAAGAGTTCACTGATGCATTGCCGGGTGAAGCAAATGTGTCTCATACCTCAACCCAGTGCTCCATCTCTTTAAAAGTAGCATTCTACGAGCACAAGTCGATGACACAGATTTAACAAAACACATCAAAAGTACAATAATGCAGTACCTCAACTGCAAATACAATGACCCTGTCACAGATGAACTCCTCAGCGTAGCTTCTCTGATGGATCCCAAGCTCCGTACAACTTACAATGACCATGACAAGTTGGAGGGAATCAAGCAAAAAGTTGTTAAAGAGCTGACATCTTTGTTGCCAGACAAGAATCTTGAGACAACGGTTCAGATGACTCAGGACGTGGAACAGGAAGAACAGAGAACAGAAGCTGGGGCTAAGAGGAAGAAAACCTTGGCAAGCTTTTTTAAGACAACGGCACCAGCACCACGACCTGTCATTCAATCAGAAAACATCAGTCAAAGCTGAGCTAACAGTAGGGCTGGGCGATATATCGCATGCACATCTCGTCAGTAAAGCCAGTTCCTTGATTAGTGCTAAATCACCTGATTTCAAATGGAGCAGCTTGTCAGTGAACTACGGCTCCGTGTATTAAATGCTGCTCCATTTGAAAACAGGTTGGCGATTTAGCACTAATCAAGGAACTGGCTTTACTGACGAGATACGCATGCGATATATCGCCCAGCCCTAGCTAACAGCCTATTTGATGTCTCCTGATGTAGATTCAGACACAGACCCACTTCACTGGTGGAAAGCTAATGAAGCAATCTTTCCAAGGCTTAGCAAACTTGCAAAAACATCTGTATTCTCGCGACCAGTGCCCCTTCTGAGAGGGTGTTCAGTGCAGGTGGGAACATGATAACCGGTCATAGAGCATCTCTGAAGCCTGAAACCGTGGCCAGACTGGTCTTCCTCTCAAGAAACCTGTAAAGAACAACTACGTTTGACTTAACAACATGTTTTTTGTTTGCATGAAGGTCTGCAAAGTGCTGTTAGTTTCTTTTTTACAAACATGTACTGTTAATAATGCTACTGGTGTGAATTTGCTTGGCTTTTTGAGTCCATGGAGGCAGTTGTGCTAGTTATTTTCATTTTAAACACAGTATTGTTTTAAATACTTGAAGGCACACTAATGTAATGTTAAAAAGTTGAAATAAAGGAGTTAATGTTTAAGTATTATTGTTATTTTTTACCCCATGGTATCGAGTACCGTGTACTTTTAGTGGTATCGTGACATCCCTACACCACATCCTGTTTTATAACTACCTACAAGCAAACTTGAACATAAATCAGCATGATAAGATCTACATTAAATGACAAAAACCATCTTTGGGAAAAAAAATGATTTGAAGTGACATTTGATTCTTTAGTTTGTCTCGCATCGCATGAGATCACATGGAGAGGGTGGGGTTTATGACCTATATTACACGTGCATGTGACCCATTCCAAGTCAAATAAAGCCTCTTATAAGACATTAATGAAAACCAACCTGTTTGTGTCTCACTATCTTCATGTTTGACTGCGAATGCTTCTTCAATCTTCACGTCTTCACTCTCCTCTTTAATAAACGCCATCTTTATAATAGTGTGTCACGTGGATCTCAGCTGCTTCACCAGGAGTTTTTCTCTGTGTTCAGACACTCTGTGTAAGATGAGAATAATTAACAGAAAGAAAAATAAATCAACTAATGCATCAGGTCCGTAGTTCAGTAGTCAGTGCACTGGTCAGAGGGATAGTTAATGGCTCTGAATGCCATGATTAACCCCTGAAAAATACAAAATAAAGACAATCAAAAGCATCACTACTAATTAAAGAACACAGATTATATAGAAAGTTCATATGTTATAAATGATATTGAATATTACACTTTCATCAACTTCAGCAGCTGTCATCACACATCTGTTTTGAGCAGGTTTCTCTCATCACTAGCTGCCAGAGAGCAAGTCGTGTTTACTATAAACTGATTCACGATATAAGATAAAACGTTCTCTTATTCACGCGCGCATGCGCTTTACTCACACAAAACAACGCTCAATTAAAATATTAATGAATCGCTGGCAGTGTATTGAATCGATGTAAACAGCACAAACGCTTGACACTCAACCCTGTCTTCAGCCGAATCACACGGACGCAGTGCGGCACAAACAAAAGACGTCACGACGCCACACCAAAATAAAAGTCCTTCCCACAAAAACACACTACTAATACATCACATGTCGGTATATCATTTTGAGAAAAGAGTACATTCAAGCTCTATGTAAGCTATGTTTCTTACAGTAAAACAGAAAAGCAATCTGAATGTTTTTAAATAGCTGGGAGCCTGCAAAAACAATATTAGACAACAAGCATACAAGAAGGGAATTATTATATAAATCGTAACACTTTATAATAATAACTGCACGCTATGAATCATTAATAAAGCGTCCTAACATTAATAGTCATTAGTAAGCAGTTTATAAATACAGCTATAAATGCATTGTTCTTGATTTATAAGCATATCTATTACAAAGGAGATTTAAAGGCTCAGTTATCTTCCTAACAGAAAAAAATAAAGAAACACAACATAGAGAGAGATACAGAACTCAGAAATATTTATTTCAAGATGCAAAAAAATGAAACTGCAACTGCACTTGAATTTTTTATTTTTTTCTATGAAATTGCAGTTTTTTTTATCAACTGTACAGTTGTTCAATTTATTTATTTTTTGCATCTTGATAAAATATTTTTGTGTTCTTTATCCCTCTGTGTTGTGTTTGGAAGATAAATGAGTCTTTAAATCTCGTATAAATAGTCCTCGCTTTAGATGAGCTCACAAAAATAGATGCCTGGCAACTACTAAATGTTTTATAACTACCTGACTTAATCATGAATTACAGCAGGAATATGTTAATAAAGCATTTATTAACACACTGAGCAACTATTATCATGCGTCTAAATAATAAGAGTTATAAATCTACATTTAAATAGTTTATTAATCACTTACTTACACTTTCTAAATGATCTTATGAACCACTGACAAGTCCTAAATAACTGGTTTGTAAATAACGTAATAATTTAGAAATGATAAATTGATCATTAATAAAGCATGAAAATATAATTATTAAACATTATTGTCACGAATCCTGGCCATGCTCTTCCATTAACTCGCCACCAGATGTCACTCATTCACCACATTGACTCTCACACTACACAGCACACTGGACTACAGTTCCCACAATGCATTGCACAGATCACAGCTGTCACCATTCACTCATCACACACACCTGATGCTCATTTCACAATCACGCACTCACTATTTAACCTGGGACTTGCTCTTGCTCAGGGCCGAGTATTGTTAGCATTTATCACTCACGTAGCGATAGCAACTTTACAGAGCCATAGCCATAGCCATAGCCATAGCCATAGTCATAGTCCTAGTCTTGCCTTGTTTTCCTGCCGTGTCTGACCCTGCCCGTGTTTACTGGATTTACCCTTAGCCTCTGCCGTTTGGACTCTGTTCGCTCCCCGTTTGGACTATTGCTCTCGTCTCTGGATTATCTCTCTGCCTTGCCCCTTTGGATACTGTTTGCCGATCGTCGACCCACACTTGCTCCACGGATTGCTCTGTCTTGCCCTTGCCATACCTGTTTGCCGATATCTGACCCTGCCTGTTTACTGACCATGTTTTATAATAAAGCTTTGCATATGGATCCGCACGTCTCACGTCTCGTCAGCCCCGTAACAATTATAGATTTGGCTTTATATATGAAGGGACACGCTGCACAGGGACACAGATGAACTTAAGGTTTTAATTTTCTGTAAAGCTGCTTGCAACAATTTGCATAATGAAAAGCGCTATACAAAATATTTCCTTTCTTTTAGCCTGGTCATCCTAAAAGCCTCCCCATGGAGGTTGGCATGTCATTCATAACCAATAAGGGTCCCAGTGTTCCTCAGATCATTAAACTGCTGGACTGAGAGGACGACACAGGCCACTGCGTCATGGTCGTGGAGCGGCACATGCCCTGCATGGACTTGAATAGTTTCATGAAGCTCCACAGAGGATCTGCAGCCAGCGAGGCATGGAGACATCAAACCTGAGAACCTGCTGGTGAACCAGAACAGCCTGGAGGTCAAACTGATCGACTCTGTGAGTTCATGAAGTTTTCAGTGTTATGAGATATTCTGTTAATTATCTCACAGAAACACATCCTATATGTATTCAATGTGAATGTGTGTCAGTCTTTAGTGGCACAAAAGCATACTGTCCACCAGAAGTCATGCAAAGCTAATGGCAGTGTGGTCACAAGGGATAATCCTGTTTGAAATGGTGTATGGATATTATCCCACAGACAACGACCTTCACAATCAATTAGAGCAAAATCAGAATGCTGTCAGATGATTTGTGTTTGTCTGCAGTCTCATCCTCAGCAGAGACACATTCTGAACAAGATGCATCTCCATGACTGGTTTAAGAGTCAATGATTAGCTAAACATTTAAATTTTGTTGTTTTCTAGTTGTTTTTTATCAGCAGTCATTTAATCAAACTTTTTGGCAAGTCAGTTTCACTCTGTTTAATGTAATTCGACAGATAATGTTGATATATTTTTTCTGGTCATGGAGTAAGACATGGAGGACATCAGAAAACAACTCCTGTTATGGCCACCCATAGCAGCAAATACAATTATTACTCCAGAATTATTAATAACTCCCCAGGGACTGTAACTAGGGATGGGTACCGAAACTCGGTATTAAATCGGTCTCGGGGCTAAATTATGAAAGACAGGAGTATCGATAAGCTCTGACGTTATCGGTACTTCTGTCGGTATTGGAGAAATTAAGAAAACACACATACATTTATAGTTTCTCTCTTTCTATATATATATATATATATATATATATATATATATATGTCGCCAGCTGTTTTTATGTGCAATAATATTCAAACATTTGTCTATGATGCATTTTTGCTATGCGCAATTCAGAAGCCAGATCGCGCTCACGCGGAGCTTCAGCACACGCAACATGAAAGTCCTGTTTAATTATGATAGAAGAGAGAACCAACTATTCAAACATCTGCTCACACTTTAGGCCTGTGGCTGTTATATTAAGCTAAGTATTTTTTTTTTTTTTTCGATTTTGGCTTCCAAGGATTATAGCCGCATTTCTTCGAGCACAACTCCCTTCCCTTCATAGCGGCGCGGATTCATTCCTCCGAACCAAAACTTAACATCTGAATCAGCTCAATCAGTGATTGTTATAAAATGCCGTCTTTACTGTTGCTACATTGCAGGACATATTTGATAGTAAAACGTTGAAAGTACAATCTGCTGTTCCCCAGGCTGAAATGTGTGTGCGCGCGTGTGCCTGCGCGGCGGCGTGCTCCAAAACGGACAAGTACACTTTGAGCTTCGGGCGCGTCGAAATAACACATAAAAATATGCCAAAAAATACACACACAATGTGTCAAAATGGCCGGTTATGAGAGTCTTCACTTTTATGTTTTAAGTGGACGAGAACAGTTGGGAGAAAATCCGATGCGTGTCAGTATATTGTCTTAAAGTGTCAGACTGGAGCTTGAGCCATCAATGTTAGTCAAAGAACAAAATGCAAAGAGAAAATCACCCACAGCTCTTAATCTGAACAACGTTATAGCTTTAATAAACATAAATCTATCAGTACATACAGTGAAAACTATGCAGTGCTCATTTACATTTGATTACTTTTGTAACTATTACTTACCTGAACATTAATATTAGTAGACCTTCATGGAAAAATGAAAGCACTGTTTATTTCATTTCGTTTGTGTGTTTGTTTTATTGTATTTGTCAGTTTGTTTTACTTTGTTTCTTTGTTCATGTTGTTACTGTATCTTATCTTATGTATATAAAACACTAAAAATACCTGCACACTGGTGCATTTACAAATTGATGAAGTGCAGGCATTTTTAGTGTTTTATATACATAAGATAAGATACTGTAAGAATATGAACAAAGAAACAAAGTAAAACAAAAAGTACCGATAAGAATACCGTTAAAGTACCGGATCGATAAGCAGTATCGATAAGAGTAGTAATACCGTTAAAACCTTAACGATACTGTAGGAAATGAATCCTACAAAAATATATTTATTTTATTATTTAGCTTTTAGGGAATCACTCTTAAGAGTTGATCTTCATATGATTAATTGTTATTAATCAGAATGTACAACTTATGCCTTGTTAACGACTTGTCCAGCAAGCATTAATAACAGCAGTTATCTTTTAACACGTTGTTTATTTCATTCGTGGCCAACGATTAAAATAAATCAAATAGTTAAATTGAGTTAGCTAAGTTAGCTCCTGAGCGTAGGTAAAACGCGATCTTTTTGGCAAATAGTTACGACATGTTAAATCACATAACACAGACAAAGATTTCTTAATAAAGTCAAAGTTTTATTCACTATTCTAACACAACATTAATACACAACCTAAACAGACATGAACACACACATACGTTGCAATGGGAGCGAGTTGTTTATATCTGAAGAGAGAGAGGCTTAGGTTTTAATGCTAGCTTTTCAACCTGAGGAAACTCATAGACAGAACCATGCTATATTTAAACAGCAACAGAGAGGAGTCCCGGTTTCAGTCAGTAAAGAGATTTTGCCTTACTTTGTCTTTTGCGTTCGGTTCAGTTCAGGCTTTCTTCGGTTCAAAGTCAGGCTTTTTCCTCCTTTAAGTGATGTCCGTCCTCTGCTCTGCTTGAGACGGATCGCGTGCGGATTGGTCGTGTGACGCGGTTGCCCTTCAGTGGTTGGTCGTGCTTTCAGGAAGGCGATTCAGGTCTTAGAAATTTAATGTTAAAGTTCTTTGGTCGTTTGCAGTACTCAGCCGTGGTGTTAAGAGGTGAGAAGCGCGTTGCCGCGTGAGCAGACCGAGAGACTCGCAGGCGTGCGTGGCCTCCTGTTGTTTTCAAAAACTCCAACTCCACTTTCATGGTTGAGTATCCGTTTCTAACGGGCCGATTTGGCCCTGCGTAGCTGCGTGTTTCGCATACATTATCTGGTCAGTTATTCATCACATAAAACAAATTATTGCAAGCAAGTTTCTATCCGTTATTGTAACCACGGGTTGATAAAGCGGATCATTTTCATTCAACCATAATATTCTTCATAAGGTTAGCTTTCTAAAGAAACCAAACACTTATATTTTGATATGCACCAAAAATACACGTGACCACAGAGGATATTACTGGGTTAAATACATTGATAAACAGATCCTCAAATTCTAAACGACACAAATAGCAGGCGAACTAAACATCTAGTGATCAGGTAACTTATACATTCTGGAAGATTACGACACTCATAGGTTTAAAATAACGCAACAAGCTTATAAACAGAGAAAAACATTCTTCACACAGGTTGTAACTATATTGTCTATATTGCTTTTGTATTCGAGTATAATTTGTTTCCGTAGCAGAAACGAGTATACTTTGTTCCCTTTTAAAACTCGTTTCTAATTCAAAGGTGTGGTTCTCTTTGTTAGATACAGCTGCACAGAAAAGGCGCGTTTCCTTGGAATGTGCGTGATATGCAGGGTCGTAAAAGTCTTTGGTTTGGAAAGTCTGGAAATTGTCTTTATTTCGAGTCGACCGTAAAACCGTCATCCTTTGCGATATGTCCTTGAATTTACTGCATGAAGTCAGGGGGGGGGGGGTTTCTCTGTGGGGTTCCTCCAAATGACAAGGGCTCTCGAAAACCCAAAATATATGTTTTTCTGGTCTCAGGAGGTTTTAGGGGCGGGCCGTCTATGCGGCGTCAAGAAGTCTGGTGTTAGCTGTGTGTGCGTTCAGACCATTCCTTACAATACCCATCCCTAACTGTAACAGTTTTTTTTTTTTTGTAGATTCCATTTTTAAATTGCATCTATTGCAGTGATTGGTTTTCATTCAATGTGATTGAGCTCACATCTGTATGAATGAATATGCCCGGTGAAGGTCAGGAGATCAAAACGTTGCTAATAAATTGTTTTTGAAATTTATAAGTATTGGTAGCATGCAGGATTTTCTTTTGTTTCTTAGTGTGTTGTTTACTTGAAGGACCTGTAGTGTTAAATGCTACTGTTTTTGACAGTGTTGATAACGTTTATGACAGATAATATCGTCATATTTTTTGCATTTGCCTTACCGAATTTGCTATCCTGTCAGAAATAACCTGTCCATGGGCTTTTTTGATTACTGTCAGTTTAAGTGGCGGAGATGCAGTGTTGCCAGATATTGCAATACAAACCAAAAAAACAAATAAAAATAAACCAAAATTATTTCAAATCTTTGCAAATAAGATATCGCTGAGTAGAGGTCTGCGCGAGACTGTATTTTTAGTCCTGCTCCCGCAAGGTTACATTCCGCACCCACCCTCTCCCGCGATATATTCACTCTTTGTTCACCCGCTGTCCGCTCTGAATAATTTTCTTCCCGACCCGACCGTTCCTGCTAAATTTAGATCTCGTTTCCAGAATCTCACATTTAAATTTCCGCTACTGAAAGAGAGATTGGCTAACAAATAAAAGTGTGGTCTGCACAAAATTGTATTTGTTATTTTATTAATCTTGTCAAGAATCTTGAATTTATTGACAGCAAAATGTTAAACGAAAATTTGTTTAACCTGTTAACTGTCACGCCCATTTTTGAGTGTAGGCCTGCAAAGGTAATGTCGAAATTCAAATTAATATAATTCTGGAACGCTTTTGAATATAATCCTCGTTCTGGTCTTGTTTTAAAGAAGATACTTTTCTTGCACAGGTGTCTGCACTTAAAAAAAAAAAATAGCAAAAACGTTATAGCTGTTTAAGTTTATTGTAATAAAAAAGTACTGAAATAAAACTTTTATATTTTATTAAAATAATATATAAATAAAAATTTGGTTCACCCTAAAAATTATATGAAATTAAAGCAATAGGTCTAAAGAAGCTGTGTTCCAAATTTGAGACTGATATCACAACAAATGAGATTTTTGTAAGCTGCTATATCAACAAAAGCCACTAGGTGACATTCATGAACAATTGATGATTCCTAAAGGACACTTGATTACCACTTGACCTCACACCACAACACAGATTGATATCCTTTTTTTTTTTATTCAAAACATTCTGTTCAAGATGTAAAATATTTTAAAACCGTATAAAATGTGCATTAATAGTTTTTTTTTTTTCAATGAAAATATAAAATAAATATACAAAGATATACAATTATACTGTTGAAACAACTACTATTACTACTATAAATAACTATTCATACAACTGTACATCACTATATATAATTATTTACAACTTTTCAGTAATAAGCTTTGGTCTGTGGCGTGCAGAGTGATGGGAAGAGTGAAAAGTAATAAGACCTACAAGGTATTTTTATCATGCCAGTTGTTGAAACAATCTCGATGTGGCAAGAAGCAGAGAGCCACATTACATGCAGAGCAGATGACTGGGGTTTTCTTGTGGCACGCTCTGCATTTCCTTCTAGAAGCACGCTTGGGCTGTGCAATGTGCTTTGGTCTGTGGTGTGCAGAGTGATGGGAACCAGGAGCAGCAGGTGGAGCAGCTGGTGGCAACCAGTCAGCAAGCTCACAAACTAGAGCTTCTCAAAATTCTCTCGGTTTTTTTGCCCTCTTGTTCTGCAGTGCAGCCAGCTGCTGGTGGATAATGAATGAATTTACCACCGCAATGTCCAAAAAGTGGTAGAAAAAAGTGTGGTACCACTTTCTAGTTTTCCGCAGCACTGTGTAATACCCAATGAGGTCATCGGATACATCAACTCCTCCCATGTTCCTGTGTGTAAAGCAAACAACAATAATCAATACATAAAATATCTATTAACATTTCTTCATTTCCAGCAAATCTGCAATTCCAGAATTTTTTTTGACTCACTTATTGTAGTCTAACACTGCAGCAGGAATGGGAACAGTCTTTTCTGTCCATTTCCTATCTGGAGTTTTGACCCTCCTTTGCACAGTCTGATCTCCATTGGCTGAATGAAAAGAAGAACACATCAGGACTTCTCTTGTGTCCTTCCATTCCACAAAGAGAAGTCTGTCATCCCTGATCCACCTCATGTTTCCACGGGGTGCAGCTTTTGGCAGCTTGTTGAGGGTGGTTTGAGGAAAGCCCACCCTGTTGCCTCTGTAGGGGTTTATTACATTTTATAATATTAATACGTAATTTAAAGAAATAGTTTAATTTAGCTCAAAGGGAATCATTTATGATTTTATAGGGATTTGAACAGAATCAGTGTTACGGCGATTCACTGAACGAGCCGTATGACAAACTCTGCACTGGATATTAAAATCCAAATATAGTGAAAACACTATTAAATAGCACAGTAACGAAATCGACAGATTAAGACATTAACTTGTGAGCAGAAAACACAAGATACTTCTCTTTTCAATA
>NC_136731.1:9936820-9941820 GCF_936440315.1 Barbus barbus
GGCTCACCTTGTTTTTGTTTTGTGATTTGTTTGTATTTTTTTGGGAAAAGCTTTATTTTGTTATTTTTTTTGTTTTGTTTGTTTGAGTTTTTTCCTCCCAGCAGCTCACGCTGGTTGGGAGGGGGGGCTTATTTTCTTTTTTTTTGGCTTTAATTTTCAAAATGGACAGATTACCGGCAACGACTACAGCAATGGCACGAGAAACACATAGTGGAAATGAAACTGAAATTGAACAAAGACACAGAGATGGACATGAAAAGGAGACTAAGAAGGAAACCTGGAAAAGAGTTTACAGAAAGGAAGCAACAGTAACAGTGGATTTAATGGATTTGGATGATGTGCGAGCTGTGGATATTATAAAGTCAGTGACAGAAAAAGTTGGAGAAGGGAAAATCTTGGCGGTTCGACCGAAACAAACACGATGTTATGAGGTGACTTTGGAAACGGAGGAGGACATCGAGGAGCTGATGAATGGAGTAATAATCAAAGGGACGATCTGCGAGGTAACAAGACTTCAAAACAGAGATTTTGTTGTTTCCTTTATGCATCTACCTGTTTACATGGAAGACGAAGACATTTTAAAGAAATTGGAGGGATGGGGAGTTCTCCCCATCTCTAAAATGAAGAGAAGGTTTTATCCGGGAACAAATATTGAAGATGGAACAAGATTTGTAAAAACAAGATTCCCCAGAGAAGTGATCTCACTCCCGTATAGCACTAAGTTTGACACAGCAGAAGGACCACAGCACTTTCGAGTCATGCATAGCCAGCAGGTAAAGACCTGCAGGTTGTGCATGAGCCCGGAGCATATGGTGAAAGACTGTCCGGAGTTTAGATGCTACAAATGCGATGAGAGGGGACACTTTGCGAGGGACTGCAGGGCGGTAAAATGCCCAGATTGCCAGGAGGTGCTAAGCAAGTGTGAATGCTGGATGGAAAACGAGGAAGAAGATGAAGAAGGTGTGAGCGGGCAGATGCATGACAGAGAAAAGGAGCAAGAGGAAGGAATAACGACAACACAGATTAATGGAACCAAAGAAAAAAAGGACAAAGGAGAACAGAGAGAAGAAAGTGACATACATGAAGAACAATCACAACAAGGGGGAGAAGCGGAGATGCAAATGGACATTTCACAGACCGTTGAAAAACTTTTGGACAAAATAGAACATCAAAGGATTGTGAATGAAGAACAGACTGTTGAAATGGGCAGTGAAGAGGAAAAGGAGGACAAAGCTGGGAAACCAATGAAAAGAAGAAGATCGATCAAGGTAAAACCAAGTTTGGGCGGGGCAAGGAAAAAGATAGTTAAAGAGGACCCGCTGAAAAATGTAAACAGATTTGAACTGTTAAAGGACTTGGGGGAGATCGAATGAAAAATGATGGGCTTTATAAATACTTTTTTTTGTCTTATGCTTATAAAGTTGGTAACTTTTAATGCAAGAGGACTTCAAGATGTTAGAAAGTTTGATAAAGTAAAAGAAATGTGTAAAAAAGAAGACATAATAATGCTACAAGAAACAAATTGGACAGACAGGTCTATAAATGAAATGAGGAAAAGGTGGAAAGGTGAATTTCTGTATAATAATGGTGATGAAAGAAATGGTAGAGGTGTGGCAATTTTAATAAGAGAAAACAGTGGTGTAAATTGTAAAGACATATACAAAGATGAAATAGGGAAATGTTTGATAGTGGAAATGAGTTACGAAGAGAAGAACATACTACTGGTAAACATACATGCACCAACGAAAAAAGAAGAAAAGAGATCATTTTTTAACACTATCAGGACAATTGTGAAGAATTATAAATATATAATTATGATGGGAGATTTTAATACAGTTTTTAGCAGACAAGATATAGCGGAGGGTATGGGATTCAAAAGTGATACGGGAAGGAAAGAGTTAAGATCACTAATGGAAGAAAACTATATGATGGATGTATGGAGGGAAAGGAATGAAAACAAAAGAGAATACTCGAGAAGACAAATAGTAGGCAATTTTGTTTATCAAACACGAATAGATATGGTTTTATGTACAAGGAATTTAGAATGTTTTATAGAGAAGTTAAGGTATGAAGAAACGAGTTTAAGTGATCATAAGCCTTTTTTTGTACATTTGGATTGGGATGTTGGGAAAAGAGGGCCAGGGGTATGGGTTTTAAATACAGACATTTTAAAGGATGAGGGTTATGTTGCAACAATAAAAGACACAATAAAAAAAGAAAAAGAGAATGAAATGTATTTAGAAGACAAAAGGATCTGGTGGGAGAACTTGAAATTTTTAGTGAAAAAAATCACTATTAGATATTGTAAGTTAAAACAGAAATGCAAAAAGAATAAAGAAAAAGAAATAAGAGAAAGACTAGAGAAGCAAGTAAATGATGAAACAGAAGATATTCAAAAAATAAAAGAAATACAAGAAGAGCTGAAAGAGATGGAAGAGAATAGATATAAAGGGGCAATGTTGAGGTGTAAAGCTAAATATCTGATGGAAGGAGAAAAATGTACAAAGTTTTTCTTTGATCTGGAAAAAAGAAAAGGAAGAGTTGAAACTATAAAAGAAATACGAAAAGAAAATGGTCAAATGGTACAAGAATGTGGGGAAATTTTAGAAGAGGTAAAAATCTATTTTGAAAAATTGTTTAGTACGGAAGGAGTAAAGGAGAGAGAAAAAAGGGAGTTAATGGAATTAATAAAAATGAAAGTGAGTAAAGAGGAGAAGGAAGAATGCGATCAGGCAATAAGTAAAGAAGAAATAGAAAGAGCAATAAATGAATTGAACAAAAAGAAAAGCCCAGGGATTGATGGTTTAGGAAGTGAGTTTTATCTAACTTTTAAAGATCTTTTAGTAGATATTTTAAGAGATGTTTATGATGAGATTTTTGAAAAAGGAGAAATGATGTTAAGAATGGGAATGGGATTGATGAAGGTAATATACAAGAAGAAGGGGGAAAAAAATGATTTAAAAAATTATAGACCTATTACAATGTTAAATACTGATTTAAAGATTTTAGCAAAACTTTTAGCGAATAGATTAAGAGAGATAATGCCAAAGATAATTACAACAAATCAGGCATATGGAGTAAAAGGGAAAGACATTTCGGATGTAACAATGAGTATAAAAGACACGATAAGGTATATGAGAGAGAAAAGGAAAGGAGGTTATATCATTAACTTAGATTTTGAAAAAGCTTTTGACAGGGTGGAACATGAATATTTATTTGACATTTTAAAAAGTTTTGGGTTTGGGGAGATTTTCATTAAATGGATTCGTATTTTATACAAGGGAGCAATGACAAAAATAAAATGTAATGGGTTTTTAACAAAAAGTTTTAGAATAACACGATCTATAAGACAAGGGTGTCCCTTATCAGCACTGCTATACTCATTGGTGGCAGAACCGTTTGGACTAGCCATAAAACAAGAAAAGGGAATCAAAGGAATAGAGATTGAACGAACAGGAAAAGAGAGTAAAATTTTTCAATATGCTGATGACACTACTATTTTTGTTAAAGGAGAAGAAAGTGTCAAACAAGTAATGGAAATAGTACAGAGATTTTGCAAGGGGTCAGGAGGGAAAATAAATGAAGAAAAAACTGTATATATGAGATTTGGGCAGACGACAGACTTAACAGAGAGTTTTAAATTCAAGGAAGTAAAAGAAATGAAGATTTTAGGAATTTTAATGGGGAAAGACGAAGAGAAAGTGAGAGAAATTATGTGGGAAGAAATAGTGGGAAGCATTGAAAGAAGACTGAACTTTTGGAAATTGAGGGCACTGAATTTAAAAGGGAAGGTTTTAATCTTGAATGTTTTAATGACTTCAAAATTGTGGTATTTTTTATATGTGACAGCTATGCCGGTGTGGGTGGAAAGAGGGTTGAAAAGATGTTTTTTAGATTTCTTATGGATGGGGAAACCAGCTAGAATTGCATACAATACTTTAATAGGAATGGTGGAGAAAGGAGGTTTGGGTTTAATGGATGTGGAGCAAAGGAAGAATAGTCTGAGAGTCAAATTAGTTAAAAAGTATCTAGATGAGGGAAACAAAGCAGAATGGAAAACAACAATGGGTTTTTTTTTAAACAAATGTGGGAATTTTAATCTGGGAGATAATGTGTTATGGATGAGAACAAAAGAGTGGATAACAGAGGGGTTGCCAACATTTTATAAAGAAGTTTTAAGGGCTTGGGGAAATTTTTTAACTACTGTACAGTACAACGTACATGGAAGAGAAAACATTTTAAATCAGCCATTATTCCTAAACACTAGCATTTTAAATCAAGGGAAGGAAATATATTTTAAGGAATTGATGGATGTTGGAATAGTTAAAGTAAGAGATGTTTTATATGAATATAAAGAGGGCTTTTTACCAATGCAGTATATAGTCGATGTGATGGAGGAAGCAAAGGAAGAATTTAATAAACAAGAACTAAAAAATAAGTATGAAATTATAAAAAATGCAATACCTAAAGAATGGATAGAAAAGGTTGAAACTATGGAAGGGGGGAAAGAGGAAAAGGATGTGTACGTAATACTGGGAGATAAATTGTGGCTCTTAAAAGAATGTACAGTGAAAATGTTTTATGGTTTTTTTAGAGACATGATTTTTAAGAAACCTGTTGCAAACAAATTTTGGCAGAAGACATTTGAAGGTTTAAAAGAAGAAGATATTTGGAAAAACATGAAAGGGGAGATAATTGAGATCAAATTGGAAAATTCTGAGTTTTTTATCAGACAAAGAGTGTTGTTTACTGATGTTATACTTAAAAAAATTGGGATGGAACAAAGTACTATATGCAAAGTATGCAATGAGGAAGATGAAGGTTTTTTACATGTGTTTTTATACTGTAAGGCACTGAAGGACTTTAATGAAAAATGTAAAACTATTATTGTAAACCTGGGAGGGGAGCAAGATCGAGAGGATACAGAATGGAATAAGATCATTATGTTGGGGTGTGATGAGAAGAAAAGCAACAAAAAGGTGATCAATCTGTTTGTAATG
>NC_136731.1:9946820-9949320 GCF_936440315.1 Barbus barbus
CGTATAGCACTAAGTTTGACACAGCAGAAGGACCACAGCACTTTCGAGTCATGCATAGCCAGCAGGTAAAGACCTGCAGGTTGTGCATGAGCCCGGAGCATATGGTGAAAGACTGTCCGGAGTTTAGATGCTACAAATGCGATGAGAGGGGACACTTTGCGAGGGACTGCAGGGCGGTAAAATGCCCAGATTGCCAGGAGGTGCTAAGCAAGTGTGAATGCTGGATGGAAAACGAGGAAGAAGATGAAGAAGGTGTGAGCGGGCAGATGCATGACAGAGAAAAGGAGCAAGAGGAAGGAATAACGACAACACAGATTAATGGAACCAAAGAAAAAAAGGACAAAGGAGAACAGAGAGAAGAAAGTGACATACATGAAGAACAATCACAACAAGGGGGAGAAGCGGAGATGCAAATGGACATTTCACAGACCGTTGAAAAACTTTTGGACAAAATAGAACATCAAAGGATTGTGAATGAAGAACAGACTGTTGAAATGGGCAGTGAAGAGGAAAAGGAGGACAAAGCTGGGAAACCAATGAAAAGAAGAAGATCGATCAAGGTAAAACCAAGTTTGGGCGGGGCAAGGAAAAAGATAGTTAAAGAGGACCCGCTGAAAAATGTAAACAGATTTGAACTGTTAAAGGACTTGGGGGAGATCGAATGAAAAATGATGGGCTTTATAAATACTTTTTTTTGTCTTATGCTTATAAAGTTGGTAACTTTTAATGCAAGAGGACTTCAAGATGTTAGAAAGTTTGATAAAGTAAAAGAAATGTGTAAAAAAGAAGACATAATAATGCTACAAGAAACAAATTGGACAGACAGGTCTATAAATGAAATGAGGAAAAGGTGGAAAGGTGAATTTCTGTATAATAATGGTGATGAAAGAAATGGTAGAGGTGTGGCAATTTTAATAAGAGAAAACAGTGGTGTAAATTGTAAAGACATATACAAAGATGAAATAGGGAAATGTTTGATAGTGGAAATGAGTTACGAAGAGAAGAACATACTACTGGTAAACATACATGCACCAACGAAAAAAGAAGAAAAGAGATCATTTTTTAACACTATCAGGACAATTGTGAAGAATTATAAATATATAATTATGATGGGAGATTTTAATACAGTTTTTAGCAGACAAGATATAGCGGAGGGTATGGGATTCAAAAGTGATACGGGAAGGAAAGAGTTAAGATCACTAATGGAAGAAAACTATATGATGGATGTATGGAGGGAAAGGAATGAAAACAAAAGAGAATACTCGAGAAGACAAATAGTAGGCAATTTTGTTTATCAAACACGAATAGATATGGTTTTATGTACAAGGAATTTAGAATGTTTTATAGAGAAGTTAAGGTATGAAGAAACGAGTTTAAGTGATCATAAGCCTTTTTTTGTACATTTGGATTGGGATGTTGGGAAAAGAGGGCCAGGGGTATGGGTTTTAAATACAGACATTTTAAAGGATGAGGGTTATGTTGCAACAATAAAAGACACAATAAAAAAAGAAAAAGAGAATGAAATGTATTTAGAAGACAAAAGGATCTGGTGGGAGAACTTGAAATTTTTAGTGAAAAAAATCACTATTAGATATTGTAAGTTAAAACAGAAATGCAAAAAGAATAAAGAAAAAGAAATAAGAGAAAGACTAGAGAAGCAAGTAAATGATGAAACAGAAGATATTCAAAAAATAAAAGAAATACAAGAAGAGCTGAAAGAGATGGAAGAGAATAGATATAAAGGGGCAATGTTGAGGTGTAAAGCTAAATATCTGATGGAAGGAGAAAAATGTACAAAGTTTTTCTTTGATCTGGAAAAAAGAAAAGGAAGAGTTGAAACTATAAAAGAAATACGAAAAGAAAATGGTCAAATGGTACAAGAATGTGGGGAAATTTTAGAAGAGGTAAAAATCTATTTTGAAAAATTGTTTAGTACGGAAGGAGTAAAGGAGAGAGAAAAAAGGGAGTTAATGGAATTAATAAAAATGAAAGTGAGTAAAGAGGAGAAGGAAGAATGCGATCAGGCAATAAGTAAAGAAGAAATAGAAAGAGCAATAAATGAATTGAACAAAAAGAAAAGCCCAGGGATTGATGGTTTAGGAAGTGAGTTTTATCTAACTTTTAAAGATCTTTTAGTAGATATTTTAAGAGATGTTTATGATGAGATTTTTGAAAAAGGAGAAATGATGTTAAGAATGGGAATGGGATTGATGAAGGTAATATACAAGAAGAAGGGGGAAAAAAATGATTTAAAAAATTATAGACCTATTACAATGTTAAATACTGATTTAAAGATTTTAGCAAAACTTTTAGCGAATAGATTAAGAGAGATAATGCCAAAGATAATTACAACAAATCAGGCATATGGAGTAAAAGGGAAAGACATTTCGGATGTAACAATGAGTATAAAAGACACGATAAGGTATATGAGAGAGAAAAGGAAAGGAGGTTATATCATTAACTTAGATTTTGAAAAAGCTTTTGACAGGGTGGAACATGA
>NC_136731.1:9956820-10011820 GCF_936440315.1 Barbus barbus
AATTGTAACTACTCTGCAGTCTGTGTGAATTATTTCTGTGTGAGGCAATGTTTTTACAGGAGCAAAACATTTTTGTTCATGCCTACAGCAATGTGATTAATATACTTATTATTCAATATATTATTATGGATGCAACAAATGATTTCATAATCCAGCTGAATACACCAATGTAGATCCAGTCATCTCGTTTAACACATTACAGCTACTCAGGAAGTTTGATTTTATTTATTTACTGTAAACAACATGCAAATACCATCTAATCAGCAAGAGGAGGCCAATAAGGTTTCATTTGATAACATTATTTAATGCATTTAATGCACTAACAGCAACTAACAATGAATAATATATTTTATAGCATTTATTAATCTGTGCTGATTTTAGTTCATACACATTTTTTTTTTTGTTCACAGTGCATTAAATTCAAACTAATTAATTAAAAAAAAAAAACATTACCACTTAATATATCTTAAAAATGTATTAATAAATGCTGAGGTCAACATTATCTAAGCGTAATAAATGCTGTATAAGTACTGTTTATTGTTAGCTCATGCTAACTAATGCAGTTAACTTGTGTTAAAGTGTGGAACCTGTGTTGATCCTCATGAACTAATGTGTACCTACATGCAGGTCATTAATCACATGCAGAATAAAACTAGAGTTCTTATTTAATAATGCTGGGACATGCAAAGAAAAACAACACAAGCAGTTATGAAATCTTTTTTTTTTACTGAAAACCATCTGATAAACAGGAACAATCTGTTTCTCAATCTTTAACAACATAAATTGACTACTTTAATTTTGATAAAAGACCCCAAACTATCAAATTAAAACAGAAATATTGCATTGCACAGTACAGAAAACTGATGAAGCTAAACCAGTTGGGGTTGCCAGTGGGGGACTAGTTCACCACAGATGTCCGGTCAGAGACATGAAGATGCAGTTTAAACTTCTTTTGATGCTTTTATTTTCTCCACAACAATTCCATGAATGTCCAATCAATGTTGAGCACGTAAGTGCAGATAATTCCTTTGCTTAGTTTCCATGTGTGTGGTCTATAACAAGGATACAACAACAAATTACAATAAACACAAATCAATAAACTAGGTAAATTAATACAAATTAAAGGTAGCAAAAACACATTTCCATGAACAATCAACATAATCATCATATGTGATCACAGATCAATCATTACATTTAAAGTACCTTAAACAATGAATATCAACTAAACAAATTCAGGGTGACAGCTACCATGAGCTGAAGTACAGAAACTTACTCGGTTCATATAACATACGCACACAACACCAAACTTGAGAAAAGCATCAAGTCCTTTGTGCTTTCACCTACTCTGTGCAGGTCTGTTTCTACAAGATGCTAATCACCGCCACCTGCTGGAAATGGGCAGAGCGTTGCCAGCACAATCAAACACTGGCTGACCTGTGACCTGTAGCACGAAGCTGCTTTCAGTTTTTACCCAGGTACGTTCACCTTTAGAGTTTTTGGGCTCAGGAAGATGGGTTGGGTTTGAAAGGGTTTCTTCACCATGGTAATTTACGCTACACATCTACCCTGCTCTGGAGCAGGCCTGGCAAAACGGTGCAAAACGTGTTTTTAAACGGAAACGGTGGTGTGTTGAGCACCCTGTTCTGATGGCTCAAGAGTTGTAACTATGGCAGCTGAGAAGGCCATTCTTTGTGTTCTTCTTGAAGAATGTTCGGAGCCAGATGAAATCATTATAAATATGTGTTTAATACAGCAAAATACGCTCAACAAACATGTCTTCTAATATCTTCAATATTTGAACATTTACATGTCTTTCCACACAATTCTTCATTTTATGATTTATGACACATACTAACACTTTTTTTGATGCATTTAGAGAAAGGGGGAAGAGGAGATGTCACGAGGAACCCACTGGATGTTTTGATTGTCTTTTAATACAAAGAGATGATGTCAACCAAGTCTAGGGTCAGTGCACTGCTGCTGTTTTTTCACTTTATGCCCTTATTTAGAGTACACTAGCTTCTCAAAGCAGCTTTACAGAAAAGGCTTGTGTCTACATTACAATTTATCCTGATCTGTTCTAGAAATACTATACTTTTCAACTTGAATAGTGTTGTATCTCCTGATTTATAGTGATGCTACATGGGTGCACTCACTTCTGTTGTATACTGTATGTTTGACTAATAAACTGGAAGCAATATTGACGTGACATACTGATACAATTCCTCACTGCTAATCATGATGTTCATTCTATTAAGTCGTATGGGTTTAATGCAGGATATTTACAGTCTGATGTAGTAAAAAGAAAATGTTGTATGAACATGCCCTCTGACCTTACCTCTTTTACACTAAATACACTTAAAGTTATACTTTAGTATCATTTCATTACAACTAAAATACACTTAGTACAAACAAAGTTGTTCCAAAATAGCACACTTCAAGTTAACTAATCATTAACACTTGAAGTATACTGATGATTAGTCTGGCTGCAAGTATACTTAGTACACTTTTTTAAGAAACAAGTCCCACTTTGAGTTAAATTAAAGACAAAAGACTGTTTGTTCAATTATAAGAGTGTGGTTAGTTTGTTTTGTATGATTTGAGTTAACGGACACAGCTAGAATCACTACGTCACATCTCCATCAACAGTTATTAGTCAAATAAGTAGAGACAGAAACAGACACCGGAGAACAGGAAGCTCTTTAATATACAAAAACAATACAGTCATCTATACGACACACTTCTACAAAAACACACAATAGTATTACAGCTACCTGCTTATCAAACTCTTCAGATTGCCATGTCATTTTCTAGTGCTGCTTAATATTTGATACTTTTATAAAGTTCACTTAGTACACCTCTAATATACTCCACTTTAATCATGCACTTCACATCAGGAGAGCTGAGATTACAGACCTGAGACAGCTGTTTTTAGGAATAGTTTACCCCCCAAAATGGTCTGATCATTGACATAAATGACATTTTCATTTTGAGTGAACTATCCCTTTAATATTACAATTATTTCTTTGATATGATCAAATGTACGGGAAATATACATGCATAGGGAAAATCAGCTAACAAGCATAAATATCATAATAGCATTAAACTAGAAATTAAGTGTGCTTGTGATGTAAAAACGGACACTGACGAATGAAATACAGCTGAGTGTTTTTCAGCTCTATATTTATCAGCAGGTTAAACTGAGCTGCAGGTGTTCAGTGAATGAGATGCAGGCTTCTCAGCTGAAATACAGCACACTACAGTACAGCAGCTGCTCTGTGGATTCACTACAGATTGTTCGTCCTGGTTGTGAGTCCATCTCTGACGTCTACAACAGCAACAAACAGACTTCATCATATTACCAACATCAGGCCTTATGAACAAGTACAGCACACAGTCAGCAAGTGGATTCACATACAGGAGGAATTGTGCATACTTCAAATGTTTCCAACTAACAATACTGTTATAGTCAGACTCTTCAATCAATGACATAATCACAAAAGGCAGAATGAGAAATGTGTAAGTCAACAGCACCAGGAACAAACTGCCCAAAATTAATTTGCGCTTGAGAGCAGTCAGAGATATTGTGTGAGAAAGACCTCGACAAGTGCCAGCAAAACAGAGAATGATGATGGGGTAGGGAATTAAACACGCTATAAACAGGGGTAGAGCTTTAAAATGAATATATGGGGGGTCTATTTCTGCAAAGATCAGAGGCACAAACCAGACGATCACAGAAATAAAACAGGAGAGTTTGAGTGACTGGTGAGATTTGTACCAGATAGGATGAGAAACCAGAAGATATCGTTCAAACGCAACACATGCCATAAAATACAGACCCACCATCAAAGAATAGGGATATGCAACACTCTGATCAAATAACTGTGAGGTTGGTGCTGCTAGTTTTAATATACAAATGACCTGTATGAGATCTGAAATTATCAAATTACTAACAAAAACTGAAGCAGCAGGCCGAGATTTGATGATGAAACACAAGCCAATCAGAGTTAAGATCATGACTGGAATCTCAATGCCTGAAACAACACGGATAAACACAAGACGTGCATAATCATGTTTCCATAGAAATTCCGTCCACTCCCAATAATAATATGATTCAGTTGAGTAACTGATGCTGGTGTTATGTTGTTCCATTGTTTCACAAATTCCTGAGAGGAAGCAGTAAATAACAAACCAGTCATTAGTTTTAATATGCAAGAAATGCTTCAATTTCTCATTATAAAACTGTATTATTTGGAAAAACAGATGGTCTAACATTTTTCTTCTCTAAATGTTGTCATTCAAATGGGTCATGTGTGATGTTACAGGGATAGTTCACCCAGAAATGAACACCGTGTCATCATTTACTCACCTCATGTTGTTTCATGAAATATTAAAGCGGATTATTAAAGAGAAGTCCTAACTGCTTTATCTCCGTGTTTTTCTCTCTTTTACAGGCTGAGAAACAATCCGTCTCTATACGCTGAGCTATTGTTGCTGTTGCTTTCTGAACTCCAGACTGAGTTTTAAATGCATTATTGAAGGAGACTGTAGTTTATTAATGTAATGTTGTAATTATAGATGTGTGTGTTGAGCTCTGCGCGAGCATGAAAACACAAGTTTAAACAGAGTTTAAAATTTAAAGTAAAATTTTTTAAATTTAAATGTAAAGTTACATTTTATTTGTTTTATTTTTTTGCTATCACACCATAGGACACATTGATACGTCAACTACCCATGTGAGAAATTTTGTAACTGAAGAAGCTCGTGAAAAACATTAATATGCATTTTTCAGAATATATTTAACCAATTTTAAGAAGGCCTTGACATAAAAACGTGACACTCAACCTAAAACTAAAAACATAGATTCTGTTAAATTAAGATTATATTATTAGTAGTAGTATAATATATATATATATATATATATATATATATATATATATATATATATATATATTAGTGGTGTCAAAATTAGCGCGTTAACGCATGCTATTAATTATTTTCAGATTAACGCGTTAAAAATATTAACGCAAAATAACGCAGGGGCGGGGCTAGGGTTGGCCACCTCATTCGCAACTGCTGCCTCTGTCTCTTTTTTTCTTGCAAAGGATTGCGTTTATTTAGATGCAGAATGTCTTTATGACCACATCAAACGGGAGAAGTTTCAGACACGTGCTCTATACGTCGCCTCCACGCCAGACGCGAGTCAAACAAGCGCGTAAAAGATACTGTGCTCGTAGCGCGCACTCTTCAAATACACGCACAAAGGTGGCGGTGCGCGCTGTAGCCTATATCATTTCATATCAAACAGCGAAAGAAACTACGTGCATGCAATGTCGTAGTTATACCGTCAGTTAAGGCATGAAGTTACCAAAAAGGCGATTAAAGCTGCCTTAAACTGTGTGCATGCATGCAATATCCTATGTTATATATGCGTCACATTTAAGTACATGTCTCTGAAATGGTTTTAAAAACTGTCCTGGGGCACCCCAGCACTGTCTCCCTCATCTAAAATACCCAATTCAACTCATCCGCTCATTAGTTGAGACTTTCAGACCTGAAGTGAGTCAGAAAATGTAAAGAGATTTGTGAGAAAATAAGATGCATGTCAGATCCCCATCACCTTCAGCAGCAGCAGCTTTTAAAGCAATAGCAGGCAAATAAGTTAATAACCAGCTGCTGTGATGTCTATTAATCCAAGAACTAAAGAAAAAAGAGGAAATCAATAACTTTTATAGTTTTAAGGGGTTCATCTATATTTAATTCAGAATTTAGTGTTTGGTAACTATTAATTTTCTGTATATTTCTGCTGAAGGGCACAGGTAGCTAAATATGTCATTTATTATAATGGGTTCATGTGAAGATTGTTTTAAGTTCACTTAAATTAGACGTTAAGTCTAATAAATGTTAAAATCGATAGCTCTCAATTATACTGTAATGCTGAATGGCTACAGTCAATGGTTAAATATTCAGGGCAAAATTATTTTTTTATAGAGACATCAGTAGTATTGATATCAGTGATGCTGGCCTTCAATCATGAAAAAGATACCATTAAAGAAATATAAAAAATATACTGTCTTTGTTGTTTGTACATTTGAAGATTGTTTATTTAAAAACTTGAATGTTAGGTGGGGTTAAGCGTGATTAATCACGATTAATTTTAGAAAAATGTGTGATTAATTAGTTAATTTTTTTAATCGATTGACAGCACTAATATATATATATATATATGTGTGGATATGTTATTATAATTGTTATATATTATTCTTTCTTTTATTTGCATTTTACCTCTGTTCAGCTTGTTTCCTTCTAATAAACCTGGATCTGCAAACTAAATATTGTTGTCTCTGTGACAGATTGCTTGTTTTGTTGATTCTTCAGTGATGATGGCCTGCTGCAGAGTTGGAGTGAACCGACTGTCAGACAGTGGCGTACCGTGGGGTTTCAGTCAGGGCCTTCAGTAAGCTGTAAACTACATGCACACATCTCACACATCTCTGTTACAGCTAACACAGCCATATGCATAATGCACATATTATGCCGCACACAGGCTCTCAACAACAATGACGGCTGATCAACAATTTCAACAGTAGGCTAGATTAGTGTGGGTTAAATGCAGAGTAAATTTCCCTACATCATGGTCAGTAAAAGTAATCCGCCAAGACTCAGATCTGCCGGACTGTTTTTTGATTCATCTTTTTGGTGATGGCGTTAATAAACCTCTCAGAGGTACACTCTTTAGAGAGGGTCCGCGTTCGTCACTCGCTGAGTTTATGGACTATGCTTTGCTGTGCGTGGGCTCTTCTTGTACTGTGGGTGTCGCGGAGGAACGCGACACCGCACTCACTCACAAAATGGCGGCAGCAACAGCACCCCTTCACGTCGTCGCTGCCAAGCCAGAGTCTGCTCACGCCAAGCCAGAGTCTGCTCACGCCAAGCCAGAGTCTGCTCACGCCAAGCCAGAGTCTGCTCACGCCAAGCCAGAGTCTGCTCACGTCAAGCCAGAGTCTGCTCACGTCAAGCCAGAGTCTGCTCACGTCAAGCCAGAGTCTGCTCACGTCAAGCCAGAGTCTGCTCACGTCAAGCCAGAGTCTGCTCACGTCAAGCCAGAGTCTGCTCACGTCTCCGCTGTCAAGCCAGAGTCACACCACGTCACAGTGCTCCAGCCAGAGTCTGTCACACCCAAGGATTTAAGGTCAGTCCTTCAAGTTCCCTGTCTGATATCCAGTGTGATGGACCCACCACTGATGTCAGTGCGAGTAGCTGGCATTCCCAGGGCCTCAACCCTGTCTGTTACAGAGACTGTTCCCCTGACCTCAGTACTTCCCGTTATGGCGGTTGCCATTTTGAGTGTGTGGGCTGCACACTGTGCTCCTGAGGCCTCTCCTGTCCACGAGTCTGCTCCAGTGCCTCCAGAGGTGGCGGCTTCCGCTGCAGAACCTCCCGAAGTGGTGGCACCCGTCCCTGAACTCGCTGTCTGCCCTGTCACGGCCACGGAGGCCGTTCCTGATCTCATGGTCTGCCCTGTCACGGCCATGGAGGCCGTTCCTGACGTCACTGTCTACCCTGTCACGGCCATGGAGGCTGTTCCTGAACTCACGGTCTGCCTTGTCACGGCCACGGAGGCCATTCCTGACCTCATGGTCTGCCCTGTCATGGCCATGGAGGCCGTTCCTGAACTTACGGTCTGCCCTGTCACGGCCACGGAGGCCGTTCTTGAACTCACTGTCTGCCCCGTCACGGCCATGGAGGCCGTTCCTGAACTCACTGTCTGCCCCGTCACGGCCATGGAGGCCGTTCCTGAACTCACTGTCTGCCCTGTCACGGCCATGGAGGCCGTTCCTGAACTCACTGTCTGCCCTGTCACGGTCATGAAGGCCGCCCCTGAACTCACTGTCGGTCCTGTCACGGCTAAAGAGGCCGTCTGTGAGCTCTCGCCCTGTCCTGTCACGGCTAAAGAGGCCGTCTGTGAGCTCTCGCCCTGTCCTGTCACAGCTAAAGAGGCTGTCTGTGAGCTCTCGCCCTGTCCTGTCACGGCTAAAGAGGCCGTCTGTGAGCTCTCGCCCTGTCCTGTCACGGCTAAAGAGGCCGTCTGTGAGCTCCCTCCCTGTCCTGCCACAGCCATAGAGACCGTCCATGAACTCTCGACCTGCTCGGTCATGGCTCCTGTGACCATGGGGACTCTCTCTGTGGTGTCTGTCTCTGTTCTCCCCAGATCCCTGATCCTGTCATGGCTTCCTAACCAGTCCGCTCTGCCGTGGAGATACTCTGCCCTGTCTACGCCACACTGGTGGGCTCCGGCTCCGTCTACTCCGCCGTGGTGGTCAGTTGTCTGGCTCTGGGGGTCTCCTGCTCCGCCCAGGTGGGCTCTGGTCCCGTCCTGCCCTGCAACGAAGACTCTCCCAGAGTTGTCTGTCTCTGCTCTCTCTGTGTTGTCTGTCCTTGTTCTCCCCAGATCCCAGTCTCTGTCATGGGTTCTTGCCCTGTCTGCCTCCCTGTGGTGGTCTTCGGCTCGGGTCTGGTGGTCGTCTGCTCCGCCATGGGGGTCTTCTGCCCGGGTCTGGTGGTCGTCTGCCCCACCGTGGTGGTCTTCTGCTCGGGTCTGGTGGTCATCTGCTCCGCCGTGGTGGTCCTCTGCTCTGGTCTGGTGGTCGTCTGCCCCGCCGTGGTGGTCTTCTGCTCGGGTCTGGTGGTCGTCTGCTCCGCCCTGGTGGGCTCCGGTCCCGTCTGCTCTGCCCTGGTGGGCCTCTGCGCTGTCGGTCCTGACCTGGCCTCTGGCTCCGCCCTGGTTTCCTGCTCTGCCGGTTCTTCCTCAAGGACCTGGCCCTCCGTCCCTCCCCCTGCTCCGCCTCCGTGCCACCGCCCTCCTGGATTGTTTAGGAGCGTCTGGAAGCCGCTCCTTGGGGGGGGGGGGGGCTATGTCACGAATCCTGGCCATGCACTTCCACTCATTCACCACCAGAGGTCACCCGTTCACCACATGGACTTTTCACACTACACAACACATTGGACTCCATTTCCCACTATGCATTGCACAGATCAGCTGTCACCATTCACTCATCACACACACCTGATCACCATTTCACAATCACCATCACTCTATTTAAGCCTGGGATTGCTCTTGCTCAGGGCCGAGTATTGTTAGCCCGTCTACCTTACAAAGCGTTTCCCTGTTTTCTGAGTTAGTCTGCCTGTGTCTTGTTTCCTGCCCGTGTTCCTGGATTATTCTCTCTGCCTTGCCCTGTCTGGATATTGTACGCTGATCGTCGACCACGCCTGTTTACTGACCACTCTTCTGTCTTGCCCTCAACATACCTGTTTGCTGGTTATTCGACCCTGCCTGTCTTGACCATGTTTCATAATAAAGCTTTGCACATGGATCCGCACGTCTCACGTCTCGCCAGCCCCGTAACAGATTAGTGTGGGTTAAATGCAGAGTAAATTTCCCTACATTGCTATTTAAATTCTCTGTACAACTTTTTTGCACATTCCTCTTATTACTATTTAAGTCAACAACATACTGACCTGCACATTCATATTTATATTTTTGATCTTCTCTTCTCTTTTATTTTATTTTATTCTTTTATTTTATTTTTTCTACTTTTCTTTTTCTTAATATTTGTATACTTTATAATTGCACTGTCCTTGGAGCGGACCTGACCTATATTTCACTGCTGGTTATACTCTGTATAATTGTGTATGTGACAAATAAAAACTCTTGCATCTTGAATCATGGTCAGTAAAAGTAATCCGCCAATAGACAGTTCACTATGCACATTTACGTCACTCTAAAATGACGACGCAGCAAAACTGTACAAATGCTGGACATCCACAGACTACACCACAGTATTACCAACGCACCACGTACACCTCCATAACAATGTGCATGATACAATACTCATCAAATAATAAAGCATTCACCTGTCACTTGTATATAAAGTCCCTGGGTCTATCATCCCATGTCCCTTTACTCGGATTAAAAAATAAACACGGCAACAAAATAACTTGTGCTCGGTGCTAGCTGGTAGCCACTCATAGCACTTGAACTGGGGCATAAAAACTTTGCTGGCCTTTGTTAGCGAATTCAGTTTTGGGTGTTGGTCTTCCTTTCTCAGTTAATCTCTTTTGTCTGCAAAAAAGCTCCTTGAAAAAGTAGATCGGCAACAAGATCTGGTGTAGGCGCCGATGACTGCGGCTGTCATTTTCTTTTCATTGAGCTTCACTTGTTGGAAATCCCTGACTAAAGGGGCGGTCTAATGCTGGGGGTAACACTGGGCACGTCGCTAGACCCAGAGGGCGTACTGTCACTGAATGTCAAAATTTGATTGGCTGATGATTCTGTCACTAATGCTTGTAATAAATCAGATGTGATGTCTTTCAACAAAAGGGTAGCACTATCTGACTTTATGTAGGATATTCCAGTTCATCCTCAACTAAACTAATGATAGGCAATTTGTGGACATTACACAAAAGGAAATGATACCTAAATAATCAATAAACATTATTCACACAATTGTATTTTTTATGGAGCCAGCAGAGAAGGCCCTGCTTCCCCTGACGGCCCACCACTGCTGTCAGACAACATCTCCAAGATGCTATAAACCGCAGGACTAGTCAGTAAAATCTCACACATACACAACTGCTTCATAAGTTTGGGTTGCTATCATTTTCTTTTTTAATGTTTTGAAAGTCTTTTATGGCAACTACAATTTAAAATAACTGTAGGATCATGTGACACTGAAGACTAGAGTAATAAAAATTAGCTTAGATCACAGAAATAAATTACATTTCACCATATATTCACATAGAAATCTGTTGTGTTAAATTGTAATAATATTTCACAATATTACTGTTTTTACTTCATTTTGACCAAATAAATGCAGCCTTGTTGAGCAGAAGAGACTTCTTTCAAAGACGTATAAAAATCTTACTGACTCAAACATTGAAGAGTAGTGTAAATTAGAGCACCTGCCTAATGTTTTTGGATGAGCACATATTACACCTTCTTGTGATTAAATTAGATTTATAGCAAAATAAGCACAAATAGGGGCAGCAGCAGCAGCTGTGGGGCTTGGTCTGTAGTGAGGTCACACAATTCTAATACCAAGGATTTATCAAAATCCACTGAAGGAAGTAGAGCTTTTTGGTATTTTACATTGAAATAGCCTTCCTCATAATATTTGGGGCTCGGACACTCTCTTTTAGTTTAAATTAGATTAAAATACATATTTTAGCCAAGTATTCACACAACACATCTAATAACCTTGCACTCCAGTTATACGTGATGAAATAAATAATCTTTTGTCTGAAATAATATGAACAGCAGCTATGCTAAACTTTCTTCTTTTGATTTCCTGTTTCTATCTCAGGATGTCCATCCCAAGATTATTAGAGATTACAGCAGCTCCAGACTGAATTCAAACTCACTTGTACAGACTTCAGATGATACCAACGCTCACAAAGACTTCAGATGACAGCAACTGTACATGGACACACAAAACAAATACTATCCTTATATTGTCTATAAAGGTAAGTTTGACTATTTTCAGCCCACTTTGTATTATTGCATCTCTAATATCTGTAAATGAACCATATTTACTCTTTCTCTGAGTTATGTGTATCTATATGTACTATTTTATTTGTAAGCAGCACTCTGCAGGATTTGACAAAATGACACAAACACTTTTTGCAGCATCTAAATGAAAAAAAGCTGTTTTTCATCGGTTTTGCTGGCAAATACACTGGGTATCTCAGCGAAAGAATAAACATTGTTCTTTTACATATATTACCAACATTGTAACAAAATGGACTGAAAATGTTTTAACTTAGCCTTTTATAATGTTGAAGAATAGTGTTTAACTGAACACAAAAATAGAGACTTGTTTAGTACGATTTTATAGTGAAGTGACATACTGCCAAGTATGGTGACCCATACTCGGAATTCGTGCTCTGCATTTAACCCATCCAACGTGCACACACACAGCAGTGAACACACACCCGGAGCAGTCATGCAATTTAAAACATTTGAACTGCTTAATTATTGTTTGCCTGCCGTCGTATGGACGTTATTTAGTGTTAATGTGATCTAACGCACGACCTGTATTATGAACTACCGTCGTATGGACATTATTTAGTGTTTATGTGATCTAACGCACGACCTGTATTATGAACTGCTGTCGTATGGACATTATTTAGTGTTTATGTGATCTAACGCACGACCTGTATTATGAACTGCCGTCATATGGACATTATTTAGTGTTAATGTGATCTAACGCACGACCTGTATTATGAACTGCCGTCGTATGGACATTATTTAGTGTTTATGTGATCTAACGCACGACCTGTATTATGAACTGCCGTCGTATGGACATTATTTAGTGTTTATGTGATCTAACGCACGACCTGTGTTATGAACTGCCGTCGTATGGACATTATTTAGTGTTTATGTAATCTAACACACGACCTGTGTTATGAACTGCCGTCGTATGGACGTTATTTAGTGTTAATGTAATCTAACGCACGACCTGTATTATGAACTGCCGTCGTATGGACGTTATTTAGTGTTAATGTAATCTAACGCACGACCTGTATTATGAACTGCCGTCGTATGGACATTATTTAGTGTTTATGTGATCTAACGCACGACCTGTGTTATGAACTGCCGTCGTATGGACATTATTTAGTGTTTATGTAATCTAACACACGACCTGTGTTATGAACTGCCGTCGTATGGACGTTATTTAGTGTTAATGTAATCTAACGCACGACCTGTATTATGAACTGCTGTCGTATGGACGTTATTTAGTGTTAATGTAATCTAACACACGACCTGTATTATGAACTGCCGTCATATGGACGTTATTTAGTGTTTATGTAATCTAACGCACGACCTGTGTTATGAACTGCTGTCGTATGGACATTATTTAGTGTTAATGTGATCTAACGCACGACCTGTATTATGAACTGCTGTCATATGGACATTATTTAGTGTTTATGTAACCTAACGCACGACCTGTATTATGAACTGCTGTCGTATGGACATTATTTAGTGTTAATGTGATCTAACGCACGACCTGTGTTATGAACTGCCGTCATATGGACATTATTTAGTGTTTATGTAATCTAACACACGACCTGTGTTATGAACTGCCGTCATATGGACATTATTTAGTGTTAATGTGATCTAACGCACGACCTGTGTTATGAACTGCTGTCGTATGGACATTATTTAGTGTTAATGTAATCTAACGCACGACCTGTATTATGAACTGCTGTCATATGGACATTATTTAGTGTTTATGTAATCTAACGCACGACCTGTGTTATGAACTGCTGTCGTATGGACATTATTTAGTGTTAATGTGATCTAACGCACGACCTGTGTTATGAACTGCCGTCATATGGACATTATTTAGTGTTTATGTAATCTAACGCACGACCTGTGTTATGAACTGCCGTCATATGGACATTATTTAGTGTTTATGTAATCTAACGCACGACCTGTGTTATGAACTGCTGTCGTATGGACATTATTTAGTGTTAATGTGATCTAACGCACGACCTGTGTTATGAACTGCCGTCATATGGACATTATTTAGTGTTTATGTGATCTAACGCACGACCTGTGTTATGAACTGCCGTCGTATGGACATTATTTAGTGTTAATGTAATCTAACACACGACCTGTGTTATGAACTGCCGTCGTATGGACATTATTTAGTGTTAATGTAATCTAACACACGACCTGTGTTATGAACTGCCGTCGTATGGACGTTATTTAGTGTTTATGTAATCTAACGCACGACCTGTGTTATGAACTGCTGTCGTATGCACATTATTTAGTGTTAATGTAATCTAACGCACGACCTGTATTATGAACTGCCGTCATATGGACATTATTTAGTGTTAATGTGATCTAACGCACGACCTGTATTATGAACTGCTGTCGTATGGACATTATTTAGTGTTAATGTGATCTAATGCACGACCTGTATTATGAACTGCTGTCATATGGACGTTATTTAGTGTAGAAAATGAATCCTACATATATATATTTATTTATTATTTAGCTTTTAGGGAATCACTCTTAAGAGTTGATCTTCATATGATTAATTGTTATCAATCATAATGTACAACTTATGCCTTGTTAACGACTTGTCCAGCAAGCATTAATAACAGCAGTTATCTTTTAACACGTTGTTTATTTTATTCGTGGCCAACGATTAAAATAAATCAAATAGTTAAATTGAGTTAGCTAAGTTAGCCCATGAGCGTAGGTAAACGCGATCTATTGGCAAATAGTTACGACATGTTAAATCACATAACACAGACAAAAGATTTCTTAATAAAGTCAAAGTTTTATTCACTATTCTAACACAACATTAACAGACAATTTAACATACACACAAATGGGAGCGAGTTGTTTGTATCTGAAGAGAGAGACTTAGGTTTTAATGCTAGCTTTTCAACCTGAGGAAACTCATAGACAAAGAAGTATTTTATCTTTACCCTCAGCGGAGAGATATCCCGGTTTCAGTCAATAAAGAGATTTGCCTTACTTGGTCTTTCAGTTGTTTTGATCGAACTCAGTTCAGGCTTTCTCCAGTTCAAAGAGACTCTTTCCTTTGGTGAATTCAGTTCTTTGCGGGCCGCGTTCGGATTGGCTGTTCGGTCGGTCGTGTGACTAGCGCACTCTTCAGTGGTTGGTTGTCTCGTTCTGACGTAATGATGTTTAGGATTAAAGTTCTTTGAAAGTTTAACTGAGTCTTTGTGTTAGTTGCTTTGCTTCGCCGTGATGTTATGGCCTGAAGCGCTTGCCGCGTGAGCAGAACGAGAGACTCGCTGGCGTGCGTGTCCTCCTGTTGTTTTCAAACTCCAACATGCGCGAACTTCATGGGCGTGCATCCGTTTTAAGCGAGCTGATTTAGGTCCGCCCTTTTTGGCGCGTAGTCCAATCGAAAGAGTCTTTGTCGGCAGAGCCCCGCCCTGCGTAGCTGCGTGTTGCATACATTATCTGCGCAAGTATTTTATCACATAAAAACTTATAACAGCAGACTTCCATTCATCTTGTAAATAGGCGTTAATGAAAAACAGATAAGATTTAATTCATACCACAATATTATTATTCATTAAATCAGCTTTCATCCGAGACCAAACACTAGCCGTTTAACAGGCACCAAAATACAAATATCCTTTATATTCGATTTCGTAGTTAAGGCATTGATTAAACGATCTTAAATTCTAAATACACATATTAATCAAGTGAAAATGAACAACTAGTACTCAGGAAGATTATAAATTCTGGAAACAGATTTACCATAGATTTAAAATAATGCAACAGCTTATAAATGTCACAAACACACACTTCTTAATACATGTATAGATAATCTGTCTATAGTGTTTTTGTTTGAGTATAATTTGTTTCCGTAGCAGAAACGAATATAACTTTTGTTCCCCTTTTTAAGACTCATTTCTAATTCAAAGGTGTGGTTCCCCTTTGTTAGATAGCACCACAGAAACGGCGCGTTTCCTTGGAATGTGCGTGATGTGCAGGGTCGTAAAAGTCTTTGGTTTGGAAAGTCTGGAAATTGTCTATTTCGAGTCGACCGTAAACACGTCATCCTTTACTGCGACTTAATGGATAGAGATTTATGAATATGGCGCCAGTGAAGTTTAGGCTCCGGGAAGGGGAGTTCTGTTTTCTTTCGAAATGACAAAACGTGAATTTCCTGAGCTGGAATGCGAGCTTTGATCCATCCTTGCATCAGGAATGTGTTGAACCTAGATGTGTGTGTATCCTGATCAGGCATTACATATTCCCCCTTTGCTCGGTGAGGTCCCCGTTTGTGGACGTCGGCGGGCACTGGAACAAGAATCAGGGAGAACAGGCACACACAAGGCACAAACAACATCTCCATCACTGACTGAATCCTGGTGCAGGGTAATTTTGGAATGTACAGGTTAGAAACTTGAGAAGACAACTGGATTACTAGAAGTGTGGTTATTTTGATTGGTTTAGTTGTCCGGGGTTCGACGAGGCGGTACAGGCGTGATCTCAATCAGGTTAAGTGAGTTCTCTGGTTCGGGTTCTTGGTCAGTTTTATCACGTCGGAAAATGCGCGGGATGCCTGACGTGCATTTGTTGCAAGACCCTTGAACGGCGTTCACTCGTTTGTGTAGGAGGAAGGCCAGGGTCAAAGTCACAACATATCCTCCAATAGTAGAGATGCAAAGCGCTGTGTCAGCGGCAGACCAAGACCGAATAATCGACGCGCCAACGGGCGGAAGGCGAGCGATAGCTTCTAAAGCTGTATCAACGGGAGTTAAATCAATCAGTTGTGTTCCTTCCTCCCTGATCCTTTCTTCCAATTCTGGATCAAGGGTGAAGGAGTGCTGTTTGAAGAAAGATGAGATTTCGATTTCAGCCTGATACTCGTCGTCGGTAAGGTGGTACAACGCCAACTCGTCAATATGGAGGATCGAGCCCTTAGGGACCGTGATCCATAGAGTTTGGTTAGGTAGGTTAATGCGTGTGGCGGTGTCGTGTTGATCGTATGTGAGGGTAGCCGTTCGCGCTGGGGTGTTGACCAGCCATCGGTTTCCGATAATTTCGGCTTGCGTTACCTCAACTTGAGAACGTGGTGTCGCTTCGGCGGGGCAGCTAGTGTCGGGCCTTATGGATTCTAGGCCGCAGATGCCCTCAGTATTATCGCGGATAAAAGGCTTACTCGGGCAAAGGAAGTGAATGTCCTTCGTGAGCGTACACATCTTTAGGTTTGGGGCCAGATACAACTGTTCGTTGTTATCGTGATACGCAACGACTTCAGGAGCGTGGATTTTGACATAGGTGTTCCCTTGCCAAAATCCCACATTCACTACCTCTTTGAGCCGGTAAATGTTATTAGCGTCGATAATGGTTAAACTGAGGAGAATGGCCCGGTCACCTGGATCGGTTGACCACGGTTCTCGCAACGAGTTACAACGACTTATTAAAGGGAGTCAATCTCAATTTCGGGACCTGGATTTAAGGAATTTGTACAGGGAGTTTCCTGATGAGGGGACTAGAGGAGAAGAGAGATTGGATTGAGAAAAGGAAAATGGGAAAAACATAAAAGAGACACGACAAACAAAAAGATACACAAAGAGACACAAGGACACCGAATGAGGTGAGGCCGCAAACGAGTGTCACATGTGTGGAGTAACTCCTCTCTACTAGAGGTTGACCCTAGTAGTGCAGCTGAGGAGAGAGTGTATGTGTTATGTTTAAGCGAGGTCGCTATATGTTTCCTAGACAACAGAAATTATGTTAGTGTGATGTAGAGCGTATGGGTGTCGGTCTGTGTCAGTGGGCTTGATCTTCCCCCTTTGCCAGTCGGCTGGAGCTCTGGTGCCTCTTTATCTGGTTTCGATGGACCCATCGAAGTATTGGCTCGCTGCGCCCTTGGCTGATTTTGATTCGGTAGGCGACAGGGGAGAGCTTGTCTACTATCTCATGGAGTCCCGTCCAGCGAGGTAAGAACTTCTTTGCCAGGCGATGGGAAGTGTTCTGCTTTGGTTGGGCAAAGCGGTAGTACCACACTTTGTCTCCGACACTGAGCTCATGGTGAGAGGCCTTTTGGTCGTAGTAGGCTTTACGACCTTCTGCGCTTCGCTGCAGTTGCTGTTGCGCAAAGGCGAAAGTCGCTCTCAGGTGTTGATGCAACTCTTCCAGGTACTGGTGAGTGGTGTAGGCAGTGACAAGGTTCAGGTCACCGGGTTGGTACAGCAGATGCAGTGGTAGCGTCATGTTTCTCCCTGTCATCAATGTGAACGGGGGTACTCCGGTGGACCGGTGAGGGGTGGCTCGAGCGGCCATCAATACCAGTGGAAGTTTGATATCCCAATCCTTTTGATTAGCGGACACATACTTCTTTAACATGCTGACCACTGTTCGGTTACCACGTTCGACTTGCCCTGAGGACATGGGTTGGAAACTTATGTGGAGCTTGGCCTGTATGCCCAGGAGTTTCCACACTTCCTGCATGATTGCAGCGGTGAAGTGGGTTCCACGGTCAGAGTTGACCCTTAAAGGCAGTCCAAATCTTGAGAAGATGTGGTTCATTAACAGGCAGGCTGTTGTTTCTGCTGTATCGTTGGGAGCTGGGAGACATTCTATCCACTTTGTGAATTCGCAGACCACGGTGAGGAAGTATTTGTTACCCCGTGTTGACCGTGGCAGGGGTTCTACCCAGTCTATTTGGAGGTCCGACCATGGGAAAGTCATTCCCTTTCTTTGCAGTGGGGCTCGGTGGTTTGGGTTTGCCGGTTGGAACTGGCAACACACCAGGCATCCTTTTACGTATTCCGCTACGTCCTGCTGCATGCCGGGCCAGTATGCTACTTGCTTGAGGGTTTCGTATGTGGCCTTGGCACCGTGGTGTCCAGCGCATGGTGCATCATGTGCGTGTGTCAGCAAAATCCCCCTTTGGCCGTGAGGCACTACGAGCCTTGGCGCAGTGAGAGGCTCAGGGACATATGTGAGAACACCGTCTCTCAGATGCAGCATGTGCTTGATTGAGTGGAGCGTGCGGAGCTCAGAGGAAGCAGTTAGGTCGGAAGTGGAAATAGGATGAGATAATGGGTCGGCTATGTGAGCCGCAATAGTTCGCAGAGTGGGATCCGCTGTTTGGAGGGTGAGCAGATCGTCAGTAGCGAACTGAGGTGATAGGGTAACGAGGGAGGAAGTGGGGGTATGAACGCCAGTGGCGTGCTGGCGGCGGGTTATGGCTGCCACCGTTGGGTTGGGTGGGTGGGATTGAAATGTCCAGGACTCTCCATGTAATGCTCCTGCTTTGGCGAGGGCATCGGCTTGGTCATTGAAGTCTTTGTCTTGTCCTGGTTGACGTGAATGACCTCGAACCTTTTTCCAATAAACGATAATGTCGTGTTCAGTGACAATGGCATCGCTTGCTTGGAAGAGTTCCTGGTGCTTGACAGATTTGTTGCTAGCTGTCTTGAATCCATTCTGTTTCCATCCAGCTAAATGGCAGGTGAAGCTGAGACGGGCGTAGTTTGAATCGGTACAAATGAGGAATTCTTTGATGTTGTGGGATGCGGCCATTTGCAGTGTAATGAGGATGGCTGCTATTTCAGCATATTGTGATGAGCGAGGGCCTAAGTTGAATTGTTGCGGTGGGCAAGGGTCGTTGTTGAGCCAGACCACTCCCGCTCCAGCTTGTAAGTTGCCCTTGTGGTTGTAGGAGCATCCATCGACATATGCTGTGGGCATTCCTTCACACACATTCTCCTCGAAGTACCTGTGATTCGTCATTTGAGGTTGTGGTGGTTCTTTGGGTTCCGCTGGTGTGTGCAGCGTGTCCGTTGAACAGTTTTGGCAGGCTGCTAGCCCGTTGCCCAATGATGATTTGTAGTTTTGGGCGTATCGTGCCTCCACATCCCGTCCTTGGAGTGTCATTAGCCAGGTAGCTATGCGTGCGTTGGTCACCACGCCATCTCTGATGCGTTGACTGTTGAGGAAGGTGACAGGTTGGTGACAAGTCTCGATGATGACTTTCTGTGCACCAATGTAATTCGAGAAACGCTGGATAGCCCACACAGTGCAAAGTAAAGCTTTTTCGCAGTCTGAGTACTTGCATTCTGGGGAAAGCAGCGTTTTGCTGGCATAAGCGACCACTCGCTTGTCTTTGTCATGGAGCTGGTATAGGCCTGCGCTGAGGCAATGATTGGAGAATCCAGCATCCAAGTAAAATTCTTTTCCGGGGTCTGGGTAAGCTAGACACGGGGCAGAGCACAGGCGCTGTTTGAGCTGGCTCATCGCGGTGTCCTGGGCTTCCGTCCAGACGAAGGTTTCATCCTTTTTCAGGAGGGAGGTTAGTGGTCGGGCAATGTCAGCGTAGTCTTCGATGAACTGTCGCGAGTAATTGCACACTCCCAGAAAGCTCCGCAGTTCAGAGATGTTAGTCGGCGCTTTTATGCTTTGGATGGCTTGAGTGCGGTTAGACTGTGGCTCGATGCCGTTTCTTCCGACAAGCAGTCCGACATAGTTCACCTTGGTTTTGCACCACTGTCCTTTGTGAAGAGCGATTTTGGCTCCTGCCGTTGTCAGCTGGTTTAGGACGTGATCAATTTCCTTGAGGTGATCTTGAACATTTGAATTTTTCATCAAAATATCATCGACATAGACAAGGTTGCCTCTAGCTCTGGCGTCAGGGCATGCTTTGTTTAGAAAGATGTTGAATTCAGCTGGTGAGTTGGCATAGCCGAAGGGGCACCGTGTGAAGGTGTACTGTCGATTGCCAAAGGTGAATGCTAACTTGTGTTGGTCATCGGGGTGGACAGGGATCGTCCAGAACCCGGAGGCGACGTCCAGTGTTGACAGGATCGTCGAGCCTTTGATCTTTGGGATTTCTTGATCCAATTGGGTCATAGGCCATCGTGACAGTGGTACTTGTTGATTCAACTTGCGATAGTCGATGGTGGGCCGCCATTTGCCGTTAGGTTTTAGGACTGGCCATATCGGGGCAGAGTATGTGCTGTTGCAGGGCCGGATGACCCCCTTTTCCAGCATGGAGTCAACAATTTCTTGCACTGGCTCATATGACGCTATTGGAATCTTGTATTGTCGCACAAATGTGGGTGGCGCATTCGGGTTTGTCGGGATGCGCACCGTGTGGATGTTGGTCAGTCCACAATCCAGAGAATCCTTTGCGAAAGAGTCTCGGTATTTGTGCAGAATGTCTTTGAGTCCTTGGCGATCCACTTCGTTGTGAAGGGCATCCGCCTCACTCAGGATCTGCTGAATTTGTGCGTTGAACCCGGTGTAGGGTTCTTCTGCAGTTAAGTCATTTGAGGGGCGTTGGACCCCGATGTTCACCTGTGGAGGTGATTCCGTTGCAGGCTGTGTTGAGACAGCATAGACAGCGAGATGAGTGTCATCTGTTAGTTCTGATCGACAGACGCTTTCTCTGGACACCGGCAGAATGGAAGTGATGGCAATGATTCCATGAGGTTTTGTGAACATTACGGTGTCGTCGTATTCGTGTTCGTCTGGCATTAGATGTGCTGGTATAGGGCCTATGACAGGTACCATCAGTTCAAAGTCGTGGAATGTCTGGCTGATGAGCCATCCCAGGTGATTGGCTTTGGGAACGTGGATGTCTTGGGCCGTACAGTTGTTGAATAACACATACACAGCACGAGATGACACTTCGATGAGAGGTGTGGCTTCCAGGGTCAGTCCTAGTTTCAGGCAGGTCCTGGAAGGTTGGAAGAAGCTTAGCTTACTGTTGAGAGTTTGGCCAGGTCGCATGTTGAGGCGGACGCTGACACTCTTGCTGTAGGCAGGTATTATGGCTTCTTGCTCCGTGATCATAGCGCATGCATCGGGCATGGTTTGACCAGATTGGAGGTTCTTGAGGTTGACTGCAGTTGTCAGTTGGTGTGACAGAGGAGCCCATATGACGTCGTTCACAGTGTCAATGTAAGCATTGAGCCGGACCATGATATCCGCTCCAATATAGATGTCGTGCGGTAGATCTGGAATGACGAGGAAGTAGTGACTCAGCTGTCTGTTGTTCCATCGTATGTCCAGAGCGCAGATGATCTTGGAGGTGGCCATGGTTGTTGCCCAGGGGCTGAGAGGGAAGCGGCTGTGCTTAGCAACATGTGGTAGGCTCTGATGTCTTTGCTTCACTGTGCTGAATAGCTCTAGGCTGATGGCTGAGTTCTCTGCCCACAGGGCTAGTGCTGCGTCGGACACTGATGTGCCTTGAACGTCTATTGCAGTCATGACTCGATGGGGGCCTGTGTTTGATTCAGGCTCTTGCAGTGAGCATAGAAGTGGGTCCTGGTCTTTGTTGCTTGTGCTTGATCCAGGTACAGGCTTTGCTACTGCATTATCAGTCGCTGGATTGAGGGTGGTGTCTGTGACTTGACACTGCGACTCGTTGGAGTCTAATGACTGGCAGGGCAGAGGCTCGCGGACTTGTGTCCACATCTTTAGGTGCTTGAAGTCTATCAGCGGTTCGAAGCGATTAAGCAGATCTTTCCCAATGAGAAGTGGATACGTCTTGAGTGGTGAGACGTATACTGGATGGACGAGATCCATTGATCCAACCGTTAGGTGGATTGGGGCCACATGTTTCAGTTGGAGGCCCGTGTGGGAATATGCTTGGAGGTCCAGCTCACATCTGTGGAGTCTGAGAGTTCTGTTAGTCCCCTTTGTTCTTTCTTGGACCTTTTCGAGGAGCTCGGTGGACATTAGAGTGATGTCGGCTCCCGTGTCAAGAAGGGCTTCGACTCTGATGTGTCGTTCAATGATGATGGAGAGGTAAAACTTTTTCGCTATACCTTTCTCAATGAGATCGCCTAGGAGTTGAGGGACTGGATTTTGGGAGGAAACGGTTAGGATATCAGGGCTGATGTGGTGTTCTTCGGAGGAGTGGCAGACGACCAAGACAGCACTTTCAGGAACTTGAGTGGTTTCATCAGCAGGTGTTTGCTGGACGCTGCTGTGATCTAGAGGTTTGAGTGTTGAGTTAATGTCTAACTCTGTTGCTGGGTTTTCAGATGGGGTTTTGTGTCCATCTGAAGTTACTGTGATTGCAGTTCTCTGAGAGTGAGATGAAGGAGTGCTGTTCTCCATGGCTGGTTGGGCCAGCTGGTCGCTGCCTTCTCGTCCGGCCGCTAGTCAGGCTGAATCTGGTTTCTCTTTCTTTTCCCATCTCCGATCTTCCTCTTTCCGTTGGAAGAATTCTTTCATCATCATTTCCATCAGTTTTTGTGAGTCGAAACACGGTGGTGACTTTTGTTCTTGCGTGGATTCAGTTTGAGCTCGGTCAGCTTGGAATCGTTGTGAATTCTTTCGTCGATTCCGTGGGCTAGTCGCTCCAGGGTGACTTTGTCGTTTTCCCTTGGCGTTTCCGTTGGATTCCCATGAGTTTTTTTCTCTTGAGTTTCCAAACGAGCTTGGCTGGTTCCACGATCTTTCCCATTGACTCTCATGAGGCCTTGGCTGGTCCCATGTCTTTTCCCAATGCCGTCCAGGTGAGCGTTGACGTCCACGCGGTCCATCCCAGCGTTCATATCTCTGTTTAGATCTGGTACTGGCGTGGGAGTCTCGTTCTTTGTTGGACGAGGGTGCATTCCACTCTCTGGGTGGCGGCTTGGCACTGTCTTGGCGTTGGGCGCCCTCTAGAGCCAGGCCTTGACTGTTAGTGTTGAAGTCAAGAACTGCTAGGCTTTTGCCGCTCTTTTCCGAGGCCATTTTCTGTTTGCCGTAGGCTTTCTGCGCCAAGTCTCGCAACTGTTGAGCAGTCATTGTTCGTGGACATGCGAGAACGCCAAGATGGTGGCTTACGCCGGGGTGAAGGTTCCTTAGGAAGAGAGTTTTGAAGTTTAGTTCATCTTCCATGTCAGGTTCGTTACGAGTTCCAAAGTATGCTCGTCTGAGTCGGCTGTAGTAGGCTTGAGGAGGTTCGTGACGTCCTTGTCTTGTCTCCAGGGCAGCCACTAGGCCTTGATCGGACTCAGGGTCGGAGAACTCTTTAATGAGGGCTTCTCGGAGCAGTTGGTAATCAGTCTTTGTGTAAGCAGGCTGCCTGTCCAGGAAGCTGCGAACTTCAGAGCTGGATGTGGTTCGGAGCAAATAGAGTCTATCTTTGTCCGTAACGTTAGGTCGCATTTCCAGATGGAAATCGATGTCTTGGAGATACGCTTGGACATTTTGGCTGTTTGGCACACTCGGAGTGAATTTGCCAATGTTCCTGGCGAGCTTGTCGAGGTCTTTTAGGTCCACGCCGTGCGATGATCTGTGGCTGGCTGCCGCAGATTCTTTTGGCTGAGGTAGAGTGAGGTAAAGTTCTCTAGAGGCAGGTGGTGAAGGTTTCCATTCCACGCCCTCCATCCTTTTCTCACGTGTCAGTCCAGGAACAGGTGACCCAGTCCTGCTTGGCAGGGGTGAGGTCGGTGCGTCTCGTGTCCTTGATGGCTCACGGCGCAGTTCATAGGCATGCTTGAGTTCCTCTTGGAAACTATCAGCTTCTTCTTTGACATAGTCTAGCTGATATGTTAGACGGCTAACCTCGTTTCTTGACTCATCCAGGTGAGCTTCAAGGGCTTTGATTCTGCCGTTCTTGTCCCTGAAGTCGGCCTTTGCTTTCGCCAGCAGCTGTTCCGCGTACTGTAGCTTTTCGGACCGATCAGCGTAGTCTGCCTTGACTTGTTGCATTTCTTTGTTAGTAGCTGCTAGGGTTTCTTTTAGCCTTTTGATTTCCTCCTCAGCGCCTTGGTTCACCTCATCGGGTTTTTCCCGTCGTTCCTGAGCTTCCAGTTGTAGCTGCTCGATGCGCCGTTGTGCGCGTGTCAACTCCTGCTGGAGCTGTGCAGCATTCTTGTCGCTCAACTTGAGGGTCGCGATGAGTGTGTGACTTAAGGAGCCGGTAATCTTGGCTAATTCTTTGTGACTGTAGCTTTGACTTGGGTCTTGTGCCATGAGACTTGTGATGTTTTCATCTAGCTGGTCTTGTGTCTGGTGTTTCAGTGTTTCAGCGGCTTTAGGCAGGAGGCTGTCGGTTGCAGCACTTAGCCATGTTTCCAGATCCTCCCAGTGACCGACATGTTCCGTTGCGCGAGACATGTTCTGACGGGTGAGGGAAGTTTTCCAACCGCAACTGACACAGACCTTGAAGAGAAAAACAAAAACCAAAACAAAAGAAACCAAACAAAACAAATCACAAACAAAGGAGTGTAGATATGCACTATTGAGTGTATACTAGTGTTGAGTGTGTACTAGTGTTGAGTGTGTACTAGTATTGAGTGTGGTTCTCTGTGACTGTGATCCTCTGGGGGGGGTGTGTGTGCTTCTAATTCGTTGCCTCTGTGGGAGAAATTGAACACACACACACACACACACAGGTAGAACAGCTAGAGAACAGATAAAGAAAATGAAGAATCCCAGAAGAGCGAGGAACAGGGTGATAATCGGATGCTTCACCGTTTTCTGTAAAAGAAGGCCCTTCTCTTTCTTTTTTTTTTTTCAAGGGCGAAAGTTAAGCTAAGCCAAAATGAGGGAGAGGGACTCAAACAAAATATATCTTTCTGATATTAGATTTCCCTTTTTTTTTTTTTTGTTAAGTCTGATATCAGAAGGTTGCTTCTTAGTCAGAGGATCGTGAAAGGAAAATGTTTTTTTTTTTTGTAAGTCTGTGATTGCTAATATTTTTCTCTGGGGTGAAGGAAAATAATAATAATTACAGCCCTGGTCCCGTAATGGCAAGATTGACACCGCAACGCCTGTTAGCGTGTTCCTCGTGTGTGTTGGAAATCTCGCTGACGCCTACCTTTTCGTTGACCTGCTTCAGCCTAGTGGGGTAGGATTTCACAAAGAGGAAGGTAAAAATGAAAACAATTTGAAATGCCGTTCTCAAGTTTCCAAATACCTGCTTGATAGCTTTATAGTTCTGTCTATGATTTCCCTCAGGCAAAATCCCAGCAACTAGTAGCAGTAGTCAAATCAGAAGATAGTGACAGAGAGAAAAGAGAAAAATGAGCTTTAGAATTTACTCCCAATATCAAGATTAATAACAAGTATGGCCACACGGTGGTGCTGTTGAGTCGATACACCTAAGGGTTTGGCTAATTAGAAGTCTAAGTTCTTATTTGATCTAAGCAAAAGTATATTTAAATTAACTCCCGTGTTAATTAAGTAACTAAAGGATTGAGAATAAGGTAGACAGAACGAACTTAATTGCAATTTGAATTTAGAATTTCAAATTATAAATAGGGATTCCTAATTAAATTTTTCATGATGTCATCATTAAAATTGATAGGATCGATTCAGATTAATTTTTCAGAGGGATATATATTTGATTATAATATTAAAATATTATAATAGTCTTCCTAGTTGCAGTTAAGTATCAAGATCTTAATGAGGTTTGTCATTAAAATTACAAGCACATTTGCAACTGAAACCAATATGAAACAGGAACTGTAATCAATTATTAAATTAAATTAGAATTTTCAAATTCGTAATTAATTATGAAATTAATTTACAACTTCCACATCCCTAAATCTGACAGGTTACTAATTCCTTGTGCTATCAGAACCTTCAGAACAAATTAATCTCAATTTATAAAAGGAAATTTTAAAATTTTCAGGGCCTGAAAATCAAACACATTGATAGTTAATAACTACGATCTTAATGTTATTTGTTAAATTATCAGAGCACACATAATTATCTCAATCAGTCTATATGGAATCCGGAGCTGAAATTATTTTCAAATGAGTTTAATTTCAAATCTGGGATGAAATTAAATTATCAGTTTCAAATATTTCATAGCGATTCACCCACTGATATCCTAAAATCATGAGCGCACTTACAATTGAATTAATTATCCTTTTATCAAGGTGAATGAAGTTACGGTCTGATATTAACTGTGTCTAACCTCAAAGGGAGGAAACCAATCCTGAATAAAATGCCTTTATTCCTATAAAATTAACTGCCTTGTTTAGCAATAGTTTATCGACGTCTGTATTTGTTAAAATCTTTTCAAAAGGGAGGAGAGATAGCATGAATGATGCACAAAAGAGAGAGGAATGACGTGAACATTCAGAAGTGAACACGTGAAGTGAGTTAGAGTTCAGCAGTGAAAGAGTTAACCGTTTACACACACACACACACACAGCATAGCACACTGCATTCAAACCCACAAGATGCTAGGTGCTAATCGCTAGCCTTCAATGCTATCAGCTCAGCTAAGCTTTAATGCTACCTACTAGCTTCAAATGCTATGCTATTTGTTTACAATAGCTTCAAAATGGCGCTCGCGGCTGCGCGTGCGCACTAGAACCTTTCCGGGCAAGTCTTCTGACTACCTCCGGTTCAGGCCGTTACCACGACACCCCTAGTTTCAGGGTTCAGGTTTCAACAGCCAGACAGCACTGTTTTAGATTAGTTTCTTTCTAGCACTGCAATCTCAACTTATTTAGACCGAATCAAATTAACCCACAGATTAATTATCAATCTAATAGTTTGACCACGGCGGGCCGATTCTCTGTGTCACTTCACGTGACTTCACAGGAAAAACACAGTGGATTATTTTATCACACTATCAAAATCAGATCCAATAAAATACTCCCTCACAGACGCGATCTGGCCCCTCCTTCTGAGTGGCGCGCGCTGACTTCACTTCCTTAGTGAATTTACAAGTGGCAGAAAATATTAAGTAGCTACGTTAATGTTTAATGCCAAGGGAGATTTAGTTTTCATAAGTGTCTAGAAAGTGGGAAACGCACTTTGACTATCACTCTATGAACAAGGCCTTATGAGGGAGAACAAAGGAACACGCTTAGATTCTCTCCTTTCTTTTTCTGCGCTATGAGCGACTTACATGTCTCACGGACATCTTTTAATCTTACTGCAGTTTTAAGCTATATCTTTAAACAACACAAATACACATTGCACTTTCATTCCACAAACACATTGCCACAAGTAAGTACAGAATAGTGAAACCAACTTTGACTCTCTGTGTCTCTATTTCTTTCCGGTTAAAAATAGAAAAACAACTTTTTTAATATGTTATTAATTTTTCAAATCAAACTAATGCCAGCTTCTATCTCCACCATTAATATGTAGAAAATGAATCCTACATATATATATTTATTTATTATTTAGCTTTTAGGGAATCACTCTTAAGAGTTGATCTTCATATGATTAATTGTTATCAATCATAATGTACAACTTATGCCTTGTTAACGACTTGTCCAGCAAGCATTAATAACAGCAGTTATCTTTTAACACGTTGTTTATTTTATTCGTGGCCAACGATTAAAATAAATCAAATAGTTAAATTGAGTTAGCTAAGTTAGCCCATGAGCGTAGGTAAACGCGATCTATTGGCAAATAGTTACGACATGTTAAATCACATAACACAGACAAAAGATTTCTTAATAAAGTCAAAGTTTTATTCACTATTCTAACACAACATTAACAGACAATTTAACATACACACAAATGGGAGCGAGTTGTTTGTATCTGAAGAGAGAGACTTAGGTTTTAATGCTAGCTTTTCAACCTGAGGAAACTCATAGACAAAGAAGTATTTTATCTTTACCCTCAGCGGAGAGATATCCCGGTTTCAGTCAATAAAGAGATTTGCCTTACTTGGTCTTTCAGTTGTTTTGATCGAACTCAGTTCAGGCTTTCTCCAGTTCAAAGAGACTCTTTCCTTTGGTGAATTCAGTTCTTTGCGGGCCGCGTTCGGATTGGCTGTTCGGTCGGTCGTGTGACTAGCGCACTCTTCAGTGGTTGGTTGTCTCGTTCTGACGTAATGATGTTTAGGATTAAAGTTCTTTGAAAGTTTAACTGAGTCTTTGTGTTAGTTGCTTTGCTTCGCCGTGATGTTATGGCCTGAAGCGCTTGCCGCGTGAGCAGAACGAGAGACTCGCTGGCGTGCGTGTCCTCCTGTTGTTTTCAAACTCCAACACGCGCGAACTTCATGGGCGTGCATCCGTTTTAAGCGAGCTGATTTAGGTCCGCCCTTTTTGGCGCGTAGTCCAATCGAAAGAGTCTTTGTCGGCAGAGCCCCGCCCTGCGTAGCTGCGTGTTGCATACATTATCTGCGCAAGTATTTTATCACATAAAAACTTATAACAGCAGACTTCCATTCATCTTGTAAATAGGCGTTAATGAAAAACAGATAAGATTTAATTCATACCACAATATTATTATTCATTAAATCAGCTTTCATCCGAGACCAAACACTAGCCGTTTAACAGGCACCAAAATACAAATATCCTTTATATTCGATTTCGTAGTTAAGGCATTGATTAAACGATCTTAAATTCTAAATACACATATTAATCAAGTGAAAATGAACAACTAGTACTCAGGAAGATTATAAATTCTGGAAACAGATTTACCATAGATTTAAAATAATGCAACAGCTTATAAATGTCACAAACACACACTTCTTAATACATGTATAGATAATCTGTCTATAGTGTTTTTGTTTGAGTATAATTTGTTTCCGTAGCAGAAACGAATATAACTTTTGTTCCCCTTTTTAAGACTCATTTCTAATTCAAAGGTGTGGTTCCCCTTTGTTAGATAGCACCACAGAAACGGCGCGTTTCCTTGGAATGTGCGTGATGTGCAGGGTCGTAAAAGTCTTTGGTTTGGAAAGTCTGGAAATTGTCTATTTCGAGTCGACCGTAAACACGTCATCCTTTACTGCGACTTAATGGATAGAGATTTATGAATATGGCGCCAGTGAAGTTTAGGCTCCGGGAAGGGGAGTTCTGTTTTCTTTCGAAATGACAAAACGTGAATTTCCTGAGCTGGAATGCGAGCTTTGATCCATCCTTGCATCAGGAATGTGTTGAACCTAGATGTGTGTGTATCCTGATCAGGCATTACATTAGTGTTAATGTGATCTAACGCACGACCTGTATTATGAACTGCCGTCATATGGACATTATTTAGTGTTTATGTAATCTAACGCACGACCTGTATTATGAACTGCTGTCATATGGACATTATTTTGTTGTCAGAAGATGGTCTTCTCCAGCGAGTCTCGGTCACCTCTGCCTGATTAAATCTTGAAACATGCATTTTCTGTAAACCTACTTTGAAATGATAAATATTGTGAAAAGTGTTATACTTTTACAACATTTAACTATGGGTTTACTATAGTAAACTGTAGCAAGCATGATAATCGCCGGTGAACCGTGTCCACGCAGAGCAGCCGGTATTTACATCGACATCGACCCGCCGTATGTGTGCTGTTAGGGACCGATACTGGCATTTTCAACATTGTGTGTATACTATTCTGTGTTATTGTTAAGCTCCACAAACACATTATAAAACACCATAAAGTTTTAGTGCACTATATTCCAAGTGTTCCTATTAGAGAAACATGCTGCGAAACACAAGAATGATCCTCATTGATTCTGACACAAGCAAGTGTGCTTGAGCTTCTGTTTGCCATGACTACTGTGTGCTGATTCATGTTTATCTGTGAATAAAAGACTAAATTAAATCTGTTCAGCAGATAAATCAATCAAGTCTCTTCAGAAGATGCAGACTGAACCGCTCAATTAATCTGGGTTTCTTTATGAACTCTGTGTTGACTGTCAGTGGAGGGACAGACATCTCTCAGATTTCATTAAATATATCTTCAGTTGTGTTCTGAATGTGAAGAAAGTCTTACAGGTTTTGGAACGACGTGACGGTGAGTGAATGATGACAGAATTTACATTTTTAGGTGAAATATCCCTGTAAAATTTTCAAAATACATTATACATTAAAAACCACATACATTATAAAAGGATAAAGGTTACCCTGATAGCACACGTACATCTCCGAGACGTCTATTTGATGTCTGCATTTACATCTGCAAGACGTATTATTTAGGGTGTTTGCTCATCTGCAATACGTCTATAGGACGTTTCCTTTTAGATGTCAAATAGACGTCTATTAGATGTCTTTAAGATGATTTAGAATGTATGTAAAACTGACATCTGAAAGACGTCTGCCAGATGTCTGTAGACAGCAGATGCTTTCCAGATCAAGAGATCTTTAACAGACATCTTGCAGACGTACGCGTGCTATCTGGGTAACTTCAAATATTTTATTTCAAAGTTGTTCTGAATATTCAGTACTTCAGCACAACTGCTAGTGTGATATTGCTTTAATAAAATAGTTCAATAAACAAGCAATAAATACTGAACAACTTACATTTATGCCAGAACTTGTCCAGTTGGTTTGTTTGTTTTTCCACAGAGAAGTCAAAGGAGAACGTTCAGCGTTATATTCTCCACTGCAGTGTTTGAAGGACTCTTTACTCACTCAGGATCCACTCCACACCGTAAAAACACTCCAAACGCTGTTGATCTGATGGAGAACATAGTTCAGATACAAACTAAAGTCAATAAACGTTTAGTCCATTTAGTATAACTGTATCATTTCTGATGGAAATAGTGAGATCTTACTGTGATGTAAGGATCAAGACGACTGGGGAAGCTGCAGTGAATGCTGTTTATCGAGTAACAGTTGTAGCATACGCTGAAATAAGACAAAAGCGGTGAGTAGAACACAATAACATCAATGACTAATAAAATAAACTGACTTTTCCTGCAGGAATCCACAGAAACAGATGAAGAGCGTACGTGATCCAACTCAGACTAGACAAGAGTTCAGCTCCAACACTAGTTAAACAATCAAAGTTTAACGCAGTCAATGTCATATAAATGATTGGTAATGACGTCATGAATCTGGTCTATAAACTTCTATTTACTCACCACCAGAGGTCACTCCTCCATCACATTGTCTCGTGCACCACACTACTGTTGCACTTCACCCATGAACTACAATTCCCATCATCCATTGCACTGACGACACATATACAGCTGATTGCACTAATTTATGCTCACACCTGAGAACTATCACACTATCACACACCCTACTTAAACCATGGACTTCCTCTTCCTCTCTGCCGAGTATTGTATTGTGTTTATCACGTCCCTAGTGTTAGCTGCCTTACCGAGCCATTCTGTGTTTTTCTGTTTAGTTCCAGTATTGTTCTGCATTTATAACTCTCCTAGTTTTAGCTGCGATACGGAACCCACTTTCTTGTCATAGTCTTGCCTTGTATGTTTTTCTAGTGTTTTGATTCTTGCCTGTGTTTCCTGGATTTACCCTTTGCCTTGCCGTTTGGACTCTGTTTGCACCTCTCTTGGACTATTGCTCGTATACCTGGATTATCTCTCTGCCTTGCCCTGTTGGATATTGTTCGCCGATCGTCGACTCTCACTAGCCCTAGGATTGCTCTGTCTTGTCCGTACCATAACTTCTTGCCGTTGTTTGACCCTGCCTGTTCATTGACTGTTTATAAATAAAAGCTTGCACTTGGATCTGCACGTCTCACGTCTTGTTTGCCCCGTTACAGTTAAACTGTAATTAAAGCTGAAAAAAACAATTGTAAAAAAGGGTAATTTGAGTAAAAAACATTTTTGGCACAACTAACCAAGTACACTAAAATGCTTTCTAGTTTATTGTTCAGTGTTTTTCACTTCTTTGGTCAAATAAGAAACCTGCAAACACTAAGAGAAAGCACAAATGCTCAGACTTGACTAACTCTTTTGCTGCTTTGTGAACATAATGAATGCTTAATGCACATGCATCCGCAACTTTAAAATGTAAAACCATTACATTTGTGATATAAAACCATTAAAAGACATTGTAGGACCTCACGGAACGGAAACACAAAGAAGAATCTAAAGAGTCTGCCCTCAACCATCTGCAGTCGTAAACTTCATTAATGATCAACATAGCGCCCAAGTGTCTCGGCCGGTTTCCGCTATCTTCTCACGAGATCCATAAACACAATGATAGATTTGAGGAGAGAGGACTTCTCCCCGTCTGGAATGACTTAAGCTACAAAGGATGATTCACAGGGACGATCTCCAGGCCTGAAAAACAGCTAAGACAGTTATAACTTTAACTGCAGCAAAAGATGGCTCGTGATACCCACAACCATTTACACATAAACTAATAATCTGATAAACACAAACCATTCATTTTCAGTTTCATGATTTTTGATGCTGTTCACTTTATTTAAAGCACTTTTGAACGTTTATGATTTATTTTCGTATCTTATTTTAACCAGCTCAGCAACGCTAATGCAGAGAGGAACTAACACGCCATTACATCAAAGTTATCAAAGGCAAGCGTTAAATATGAAGTGTTTTATACCACAGTTTGTCAGAGGGAAAATAATAAATGTTTTTGTGATATTCTTTCTCAGTCGGACACAGACAAACAAGTCCGGTGATTTTAGTCTTTTAAACCAGGAGGACGGCTGACAGATCGACCCGACTCTGGAGCCACAGAAACTAAAGCAACAGGTAACACAAACCCACCCATTCACTATATTACAGTAGTTTTAAACTGTGTGTTAATCGTTATTTATGATCCGCTTCGTCAGTTTCATCGAGCATATCCATGTGATGCTGATTAAGTTTACTAATGCAGCCGAAGCCCCGGTAACCTAAACAAATCAGCTCCAGGAGCATTTATGATGGCTGTTTTGACAACGTTATTTACCATTTCAGACTGATATTTGCTCCTCGTGTTTTTAATTTAATAAACTCATACTTGCATATGTTTTTAAATCAATGTTTTCAGAGCAAAGGCAGCGTGGAGTGCTGGGATGTCAAAGACAACAAGATGCCTGCAATACTACGAGCCTAAAGTGAAGTAAGTAGAATTCACATTGATTTCATTGATGGGTTTTACTGTTATGCGAGATGTTAACCATCACTTTCTGAAAGGTTATTTCAGTATATTTCTTCAGTTTTGGATGAATTGCTATTTTTGCAAATGTAGCAGCACAAATGGTTCTTCTGAAGCAGTACAATATTTTAGACTGAGATTTAAATCATTGATCAACTCATGCAAACACAGCCCAGACAAACACTGGATCTTCACACCACATGAAGGACATCATGATATCCAAGTATCAAGGATGTTAGATGTAATGTAGTGTGCCACCATTTTTGATTCAGACTGTATTAGCAGAATGAAAAACATATTCAATTTCAGTTTGTCTTTGATTCAGAGTCATTATGCTTCAGAAGAATAGAGTTGGGTCTTGACAGTTCTAGTTCTAGTAGGCTTTCTTAATATGGATTAATAAGGTCTTGTGTGTTATATTTCCACTTGCACTGATCTTAAAGTTGCTTTGGGTTTGTATAAAGGTGTGTTGATTTATTATTTATATTTATTTGGTTGTTTTATTAATGAAAACCCAGTTCAATTCAAGCTCAAGAACATTCAGCTGATACAGCCCTGAAAGTTTTTCCCAAAGAAATCCAGTTGACCATCAGCTCTGGAAGACATGTTGGGAAAATTACTACAAGTTTCTGAAAAGTACTACAGGGTTTTAAATGGACACAGGCCCTACTGAATAAACACTACTCTGATCCTTCACACCTTTATTTTCAGTTATGAACATTTAAATGTCTTTCAACACAAGTCTTCATTTTATGATTTGTGACACATACTAACACTTTTTTTAATGCATTTAGAGAAAGGGGGAAGAGGAGATGTCACGAGGAACCCACTGGATGTTTTGATTGTCTTTTAATACAAAGAGATGATGTCAACCAAGTCTAGGGTCAGTGCACTGCTGCTGTTTTTTAACTTTATGCCCTTATTTAGAGTACACTAGCTTCTCAAAGCAGCTTTACAGAAAAGGCTTGTGTCTACATTACAATTTAGCCTGATCTGTTCTATAAATACTATACTTTTCAACTTGAATAGTGTTGTATCTCCTGTCACGGCCAGCTCATTCCCGACCGTAACAAAGAGGATCACACGTGCAAATGAATATTTCAATTGCAAAATTATTTATTAAAGAAAAAGTTAATGTTACAGAAACAAGAAAACACACCGAAATCTAGGGATTTTAAATAAATATAAACAAAACAATAATCCAATGGAGTAAAGAACATTGACTAAGAAGTAAACAAAAGAGTTGGAGCATTAGACTTCTCTGGGGGAACGACGTCCGTCCAGAAGAAGTGCCTTTTGAACAGATCAGAAACCTTTTATACTCTCCAGCCATAATCATCTCCAATTAGTAATGACAACACACATTGATGCTACACTGCCACCAGCAGGCAGAAGAAGGAAAGACTGGGTCGTCACACTCCTGATTTATAGCAATGATCATTAACACACTTGAAGTATACTGACGATTAGTCTGGCTGCAAGTACACTTAGTACACTTTTTTCCACGAGGGTTTCCCGCTGTACACGGCTGTGGGGACGAGCAGTTCTGTGGTGCTTGCAATTCTTTATAATTAATAAAATAATAATAATAATGCCACATTGATGGCTCAGGAAGGTGTAATTGTTCAAATAACATATTGTTTCATTTTAAAATATAAAACAATTGTAACCCTAAAGTATATTTGAATTGTAATATTTCTGTAAAGTCTAGGAGCAGAAAAGAGGATGTTTCTGTAGAATGACCATCTATTGATGACTGGTGGATTATTTTCTTTCATTTGAAAGATGTTTGTGATCCTTGATGTTGTCCTATATGGTGAATTAATTCATGAGATTATTTTTTAGTTGTTAACTTTAAAATGCTTTGAATAAGCAAGATACAGTGAAAAGAAACAAGTCCCATTTTGAGTTAAATTAAAGAAAAAAGACTGTTTTTTTTCAATTGCAAGAGATAGCAAAATATTAACTCCTAGCAAGGCAAATGACAGCTTTATAATCAGTTAACATTAACTAGCCAGCCGCTAGCAAATTAAACAGCCTACCTGCACTGCTTAATATCCACTCTGACAACATAATGATAATCTGATTTAATCGCGTTGATGTTTGTTGATGCGGACATCTCTCCACATTTCATGCAGCTAATCCAATTTTATACACCTTATACACATATACTTAACCACAGACATGGAAATTATGTACAGGATGTGGTACAGTACAAATATTTTGAGCATCCCTTATTTTCCTATAAAGACTCACAATTATTCCTTATTTTCCTTTATGGCATCTCTAGATATATTGTTAGGCAAAGTTTAAATTGTGCGATTTTTTTTATATATATATTTTTTAACTACTGTTTTAACTACTTGGTCTGTAATGAATTACTTTTTAAAAAATAAAATGAGCAAAGCACTCTTTGTGGTGAAAGAAGCATTGCGATAAGACGATCTTGAGGCTTAGGGGAGAACGGGGCACAAAGTAACACTTTTTGACTTTCTCAAATTGTGTAAATCCACTTCCGTGTTCAGAGTATAATTTATCCACAGTAATTTCACACTTGTCTAGTACAAATATGTCGCTTTGTTTCATAAATACAGTGTATACGTTTTTCTTTATTTACCCTCAAAAATTGGAAGTGAAATGTGACAACATGCCCCTCAGCTGTTACAATGTATCCCACCTACGGGGCACATTGTAACAGCTGAGGGGCACGTTGTAACATAACCATATGACACCCTAAAATATTATCTGATCTTATGAAAAAAATATACAAGACAAACTAAAATATTTTGTCAATAAAATAAAAATTCTTTTAAATAAAATAATGGTGTTTTTTTAATAATTAAAAGTAATCTGATTTTTGAGTTTGACAATGAACATATTGCAACCATGCCTGGGACGGCTCATATAAACGAGGCAATATGCTTTCCATGTCTTGAAATAATAATTTCTGAACATTAAACAATGATTGTCAGTCTTTATTCACCTGTTTCTTGTTGTTTCTCATTAAAATGCATTAAAGTAAATAATGTAAATTACATCTCTAATGTCATAGAATAGCACTGCGGGGCAGATTGTAATGCAGTGTTATAATTTACCCCATCTGTGCAACTTTAATTTAAAACCGGTTAGTGTCTTCTGCTAGTTATCGAAGCATTAAAAAAACAACAACTTTGAACTGATAAATAACAGATTGGCAATAATAGCAGATTTGTCTCATTTTAAATTAGTAATAAAAACTGAGATGAAAAATTTACTTAAGCCAGAAATATAATTTTACTATGGTAAAATAACTTTTGAATTTTGGCGCACTTTTTTTCTCTATACAGTGTTAATATGGTAACTAGTAAATACTGTAAATTTGGTTATGCTAGCATGTGTGGAAATATTTTAAAAACGTGTTACAACTAACCCCACGTTACTTTGTGCCCCGCAATTTTAACATTCACAACATGCAAACATCAATAACACTATTAAAGTTATTAAAAACCATCAACGTGTAGTAAGAAACACAACAAGAAAGCTGGATGAACACATTTAGTTTGTAGATTCTGCACGTTGCTTTTGCAATAGTGTTTATAGTTGTGTAAGGTCATCCAAAGGCAGAGTGCAGTATCTGCATTTTGGTGGTCAAAGGTCACTTCAGAGGTCATGGATTTTATCTATAAAAAATTTAATCCTAAAAAGTCTTTAAATGAATGCATTGCCACTAATCTACCCACAACATGTTTGACAGGCTGATGTAAAAACTTTAAAAGCATTTTTCTCAGTTTCAGTGTTTAGGTAGTTACTGCACTTGGCCTTTGTAGGGCAGCATGGACCCAGCAGTTAGCCTCCTCTGCCTTCGTCAAGGCGACAGGGCCATAGAGGAATATGTTGCCAACTTTTGTGGATTGTGCCATTTGGTGGATTTAAAGGACGTTTTTCAACATGGACTTAACGATTCTCTTAATTACCTCATGCCTCGCCATACCCCTCACAGGACTCTTGAGCGATATATTGACTATGCTTTGTTGCTGGCTGGTTCACCTCTTACTGTGGGAGTTTCAGATGAGGAGCCCCGCAACTGTGCTGTACCCTCTGCACCAGAGCATACTCACATCCCGACTGTCTTGTCTGTTGTTGTTCACATCATGTCTGACAAGCCAGAGTCTGCTCACGTCATGTCTGCTACCCCAGGGCCTGCTCACGTCATGCTGGCTACTCAAGAGATTCTTCACAACATGGCTGCCACTCAAGAGCTGCGTTGCAAGATGGCTGCCACTCAAGAGCTTCATTGCAAGATGGCTGCCACTCAAGAGTCTTTTCGGAAAATGGCCACCGTTCTAGAGTCTCGTCACTTCACAGCTGTCATTACAGAGCCTCGTCACGACATTGAGTCTGCTCACGTCAAGCCTGCTACGCCGGCCAAGATGGCTGCCATGCCTAATTTCCCGGCCAAGATGGCCGCCACACCTGAGTCGTCGGCCAAGATGGCCGCCATGCCTGAGCCTCTCCATGTCAAGGTTGTCACCTAAATTTCCCCAATGGATTTTTTTAGGGGGGGCTATAGTACTCCTGCAGATGTGGAGCTTGGACCAAGACTGATTGCCAGTGTGATGGTCCCACCACTGATGTCGGCGCGAGCAGCACTATCACAGAGACTGTTCCCCTAACCTCAGTGGTTCCTGTTATGGCCGTCACCATTTTGAGCGTGTGGGCTGTATACTGCACTCCTGAGGCCTCTTCTGTCCACGAGTCTGCTCCAGAGGCCTCTCCTGTCCATGAATCTGCTCCAGTGCCTCCAGAGGTGGCGGTTTCTGCTGCAGAACCTCCAGCGGAGGCAGCGTCCACTGCAGAACCTCCCGAGGTGGTGGCGTCCACTTTTGGACTCAATATCTGTCATGTGACGGCCATGGAGGCTGCTCATGAACTCACTGTCTGTCTTGTCATGGCCATGGAGGCCGCCCATGAATTGCCTGCTTTGCCTGCTCCGCCATGGCTCCACACACTAGGTCCTGTTCCCCTTTATGGGCCTGGCTCTCCATCCCTACCCCAATTCTGCCTCTGCTCCACCACCCACCTGGACTTTTTGAGGTCTGTTTTGGGTAGTTTCTGGAGCCACCTTTTTTGAGGGGAGAAAATGTAAGGTCTGTTTTGGGGTCTTTGTCATGTTCTTGTTTTCATGTCTTTTATTTTGAAGTTTCTTCATGGTTCCTGTTTGTTTCATTCTTGCTTTGCCCTCTTGTATTCCTGCTGTTGGTTCTCTTGTTCATTGTGTCATGTTCTTATTAGTTGTCCAAGTCATGTATCTTGTTTCCCATTGGTTTGTTCATGTCATGTGACCCTCCTTGTTTGTTATAAGTAGCCATGTCATTGCCTTTGTTTCTTGTTGTGTATTAATGTTGTAACCTGCTGTTGGTGAGTCTAGTCTGTCCATGCCACGTTATAACAACTTAAACTTATCTTACTTTAAGTCCTACTGTTACTAAAGGATTCTTTTCTTGGGTAATCTGGTTTAAAACAGTTTACCAACCATCAATTCAATAAAGCATGTGCCAAACATAAGTCTCTCAGGTATTCAATGCATGTATTAATAAACAAACTTCAAACAAACATTGTTCAATCCTACAGCACAAAGAACAACATATTAGAAGGTAAATAAGTAAATTGAGTCCAAAAAGGCAAACTCTATTATGAGTCCATGAGTCCTATAAAGGCACAGATATCCAAATACCATCCATCAGAGTCCACAACAAAGAGGCAGTCCAAAAAAAGCAATAAGTCCAGCAAAAAAGAAGTGGTAAAAGGGACAAAAAAAAAAACTTGATCAGTCTCAGCCATGTTATCTTCTCAGGGATTCCTGGACCCCACCCGCAATGCTCCAGGAAAAAGAAAAAAAAAGAAAAAATCCACAAACGATCCGAAACAGAGAAAACGTTCTTATTCACTGCAAAATAGGCCTCAAGAGCAAGGCGTTTCCCAGCACCTTTATTTGCCAGCCTCTCAAAGCATGCCCTAGTCCAACCATGTGCCATTTCCTAAAACAAAATGGCCGCCAGCTCCTAATTCCTCAAATAGTGGCCTTTTTCAATAAGAGTCCCTCATATTCCAACTCAAAACAGTATACAAATATAAATAACATTACCACCATAAAAATATAAACAAACAATTATCACTGCATTATTAGCAATGTTTGAAATAATTAGAATATTTTAAATGAACACAGTTTTTCTGTTTTGTGGCCGTGTCACAACGTCAAGTCTGTTCAAGTCAAGTCTCTGATTATGTTTGTATTTCGGATATCACCATTGTAAATAAACTGCACTTGGGTTCGTCGCTACGCTCGCCTTCAGTGGACTCTTTACACAAATACATCTCAGTGTTTTTCAGCTCATTTAGAAGCAGGTTAAACTGAACTTCAGGTGTTCAGTGAATGAGTTGCAGGCTTTTGAGCTGAAATACAGCACACTACAGTAGAGCAGCTGCTCTGTGGATTCACTACAGAGTGTTCGTCCTGGTTGTGATTCGATCTCTGATGTCTACAACAGCAACAAACAGACTTCACCAACATCAGGCCTTATTAACATGTACAGCACACAGTCAGCAAGTGGATTCACAAACATGAGCAAATCTGCATAGAAGTAAGATCTCGCAAGTAATAAACAATAGTAAGAAACAAAACAGTAAACCACTATGTCACTTATAATAAAGTCCGTAATCACAGAAAGGAGAATGAGAAATGTGTAAGTTAACAGCACCAGGAACAAACTGCCCAAAATTAATTTGCGCTTCAGAGCAGTCAGAGATATTGAGCAAGAAAGACCTCGCAAAGTGCCAGCAAAACAGAGAATGATGAGCTATTAGTAACAAACAAATGATCTGTATGAGATCTGAAAGTATCAAATTACTAACAAAAACTGAAGCAGCAGGCCGAGATTTGATGAGGAAACACAAAGCAATCAGAGTTAAGATCATGACTGGAATCTCAATGACTGAAAGGACACAGATAAACACAAGGTCTGCATATTTTTGTTTCCTCATCAATTTCATCAACTCCCTACAGAGTAAATCATCATCTGATGCAGTTGAGTCATTGATGCTGGTGTTATGTTGTGCCATTGTTTCACAAATTCCTGAGAAGAAGCAGTCAATAACAAACATGTCATTAGTTTTAATATGCAAGAAATGCTTCAATTTCTCATTGTAAAATTGTATTATTTGGAAAAACAGATGGCCTAACATCTTTCTTCTGTCTAAATGTTGTCATTCAAATGGGTCATGTGTGATGTTACAGGGATAGTTCACCCAGAAATGAACACCGTGTCATCATTTACTCACCTCATGTTGTTCAAACCTGAAAAATCGTTCATCTTCTGAACACAAATAAAGATATTTTTAATGAATTCTGAGAGATTTCTGTCCCTCCACTGACAGTCAACACAACAGTCAGTTTCATGCTTCAAAAACTTAATTAAACTAATTCATATGAATGGAGAGGTTTAGTCCAAATTTTCTGAAGAGATTTGATCACTTTATCTGATGAACAGATTTAATTTAGTCTTTCATTCCCATATTTACACTGATCAGCAAACAGAAATAGAACCTCATGTTTTTTAAGGATCTCAAACGTGCTGCGAAACACAAGAATGATCCTCATTGATCCTGACACAAGCAAGTGTGCTTGAGCTTCTGTTTGCCATGACTACTGTGTGCTGATTCATGTTTATCTGTGAATAAAAGACTAAATTAAATCTGTTCAGCAGATAAATCAATCAAGTCTCTTCAGAAGATGCAGACTGAACCGCTCAATTCATCTGGGTTTCTTTATGAACTCTGTGTTGACTGTCAGTGGAGGGACAGAAATCTCTCAGATTTCATTAATGGACTGTGATTACTCACGATTAATCGCAAATGTAAAATAGCCTAATAGGATTGTAAATGTGAAAAAGAAATGCATGTCAAACTAGTTTAAGGAAACAGTACCTTTCACACCTCCGCCATGTATGAGACAATTATTTGGGTTTTTTTTCAGCCATTATCAGCCTTTATACTGGCAATAAAACATTTCTAATTGAAATAGTGAGCACAAATGCTCTGACTTCCTTAATTCTTTTGCTGCTTTGTGAAATGTGTCGTTATTCAATTCAGTGCTGATAGTAAAACTGAAATTGCACAGACTTTTAATTAATTAGTTTGATTAAATACAAACAATCAGCGATACCAGAAATACATATATAGTTAACACCATATGAACTCATACATGAGATAACATGACCTAAACTGCAATCATAACGACAAATACAAGACAGATGTTTACAAGAGCTGATCGCCTCATTACTGAACACAACCCTTAAAATGAGAAGTGGCTCAGACAAGGACCTGAAAGAAAACTCCCAAAGCTACATTAAAAAATATACACATGATCTTACCTAAATCAGACTGTGGCTTGAAGATGTTCATCAGTAGATGATGGTGTCTGTGAACTGATGGTTGTTCTTTTATAGTCTGAATTCACTCCAGAAACAGTGGCATATGGAGAGTGATTCTGCCAGATAATGAGCAAATGAACAAAGATGCATTAAACATAATGAATAGTTAATGTACATGCAACCGCAACTTTAAAATGTGCAACCATTACATTTGTGATATTTATTTTATTTATTTATTTAGTAATTTAGCAGATGCTTTTATCCAAAGCGACTTGGTCAGCCTAACGCAGTACAGATCATTATTATTATTATTTTATTTTTTTTTAAATAAAAAGACATATAAATAAAATTAGAATAGAGAGTGCTAGAGTTAGAGGGTCAAGTAAAGATGGAACAGATTAGTTTTTAGCCATTTCTTGAAGATGGGTAAGGATTCGGCTGCTCTGATTGAGTTGGGCAGGTCATTCCACCAGATGGGAACAGTTAATGAAAAAGTCTGTGAAAGTGTTTTTGTGCATCTTTGGGATGGCAAAATAATGTGTCGTTCACTTGAAGAACGCAAGCTTCTAGAGGGCACATAAGTCTGAAGTAATGAATTTAGACAAAGGGGTGCAGAGCCAGTGGTGGTTCTGTAGGCAAACTTTAATGCCTTGAATTTAATGCGAGCAGCTATTGGTAGCCAGTGCAAACTGATGAACAGAGGTGTGACGCACGTTCTTTTCGGCTCATTAAAGATTAATCTTGAAGCGGCATTTTGGATTAATTGTAGAGGTTTAATAGATTTGGCTGGAAGACCTGCCAAGAGAGCATTGCAATAGTCAAGTTTGGACAGAACAAGAGCCTGAACAAGGAGTTGTGTTGCATGTTCTGAGAGAAAGGGCCTGATCTTCTTAATATTGTATAATGCAAATCTGCAGGACCGGGCAGTTTTAGCAATGTGGTCTGAAAAATTCAGCTTATCATCAATCACAACTCCAAGGTTTCTGGCTGTTTTTGAAGGAGTTATGGTAGATGAGCCTAAATGGAAGGTGAGATTGTGATGAAGCGATGGGTTAGCTGATACTACAAGCAGTTCTGTCTTAGCAAGGTTGAGTTGAAGGTGATGGTCCATCATCCAGCAAGAACTGTCTGTTAGACACGCTGAGATGCGAGCAGCTATCGTCGGATCATCAGGATGGAATGAGAGGTAGAGTTGAGTGTCATCAGGATAGCAGTGATATGAAAAGCCATGTTTCTGAATGACAGAACCTAGTGATGCCATGTAGACAGAAAAGAGAAGTGGTCCAAGAACTGAGCCCTGGGGCACCCCAGTAGCTAGATGTTGCGACTTGGATACCTCACCTCTCCAAGATACTTTGAAGGACCTATCAGAGAAGTAAGACTCAAACCACTGGAGTGCGGTTCCTGAGATGCCCTTTCTCAATAGAGTTGACAAGAGGATCTGATGGTTGACCGTATCAAAAGCAGCAGACAGATCCAGCAAGATAAGTAATGAAGATTTGGAAGCCGCTCTTTCAAGTCTTAGGGCTTCAACAACAGGCAGCAAGGCAGTTTCGGTCGAATGTCCACTTCTGAAGCCAGATTGGTTACTGTCCAGGAGGTTTTTCTGTGTGAGAAAGACAGAGACAATGAAAGGAAGAAGGGAAACTGGTCTATAGTTCCCTAAAAGAGTTGGGTTAAGAGTGGGTTTTTTAATAAGTGGAGTTATACGAGCCTGTTTAAACGCTGAGGGAAACATTCCAGTGTGAAGGGATGTGTTAACGATGTGAGTAAGTGAGTGCAGGTACAACTGCAGGAGAAATGGCTTGAAGGAGAGGAGATGGAATAGGATCAAGCGGATAGGTAGTAGGATGACTGGAAAGGATGGGTTTAGAGACTAATGCCTCAGAGAGTGGAGAGAAGGATGTGAACGAGTGTATGTTTGCTGATAAGATGTGTTTGATAGATTGTGGTGTGGAAAATTGTGCAGTGACGTTTGTAATTTTATTAATGAAGAATGTGGCAAAGTCTTCAGCTGTTAGAGATGATGAAGGAGGGGGAGGAGGAGGACAAGGGAGGGAGGAAAATGTTTTAAAGAGCATGCGAGAGTTAGGCGAATTGTTAATTTTGTCATGATAGTATGTCCTTTTAGCAGTGGAAACATTAGCAGAGAAGTCAGAGAGGAGTGATCGATATAAATTAAGGTCAGTAGGATTTTGTGATTTGCACCATACCCTTTCTGCAGCCCTGAGTTTAGAACAATGTTTTTGGAGAACATCAGATAGCCAAGGGGCAGAAGGGGTGGTACGGGCTGGCTAGGAAGATAAGGGGCAGAAAGTATCTAAACAAGACGTCAGAGTGGAACAGAAAGTATCAGTAGCACTGTTAGCATCAAGAGAGGATAGCAGATGTTTAGGGGGAGGAAGCGAAGATGAAACCATAGCAGATAGCTGGGAGAGTGAGAGTGAACGCAAGTTACGTCGAAAAGTGACACATGGAGGGGTATGTGATGTGTTAGCACTCTCTTGAGATCAAAAGAGGCAAGCACAGTGTGGAAGTCTGCAGCCTGAGGTTTATCTAGGTAGATGCTGAAGTATGTCTCCAGTAAGACTAAGGGAGTACCATCCTCGGGAAAGGTTGAGAGCAATAAATTTAATTCTTCCACAAAGTTGCCTAGTGATCCTGGAGGACGATAAACAACTACAAAATGGATTTGTAGAAGGTAGGTAACCGAATAGTAACCAAATGTGATTCAAAGGCGCTGTTGATACCCAGAGATAGTAAAGGAGTAAATTTCCAATTATTAGAGATGAGCAGACCAGTACCTCCACCTCTTCTAGCCAAACGGGGGGTGTGGGAAAAGGAGAAATCATTGGAGAGTGCTGCAGGTGTAACATTGTCCTCTGGTTTGATCCAGGTCTCTGTCAGGGCCATGAGGTTTAACCTTGAATGAAATCAGCTTTGTTGACAGCAGATATAGGCAAAGTGCGCAGGTTGATAGGATTGCGCTGTCTACAGTGTGTGATGTGTGGTTTGCGAGTGGTAGTATTGATCTGGAAACACATAGTAAGAATAAGTTATAAAAACTAAAACAGAAGTGAAACAAGTAGTAGGAATGAGGATAATTAATAACCGATACTTATGTCCTTTGCAGGTGGATCTGATGGACTGACGGGTGATGGTGGAGGCAAGGGAGCTAGGAGCTGAGGTGGAGCCATTGGGTCTATGAGCCAAGGCTGAGTCCGGGCCTCGGAGGCTGGAGGTGGAGGTGAGGGATACTCCAGCCCCCGCGACGCTGGAGGATGTCAGACCCGCGGGGATCACACCATACAGATAGTGGGCTGAGGACAAGCAGAGGGGCTGCCAGACGACAGCGGTGGAGGAGGCAGGAGTGGGTGGGAGGGCAGGCATTTGAGGAGCGGGCACTGGAGAATCAGGAGCCTCCTCAGGGCTGGACAAGGGAACCAAAGTCGAACGAGGGCTGGACAAGACCAGCGGGAATGACAGAGAGAGGAGAGGGGGCAGTTTGATCTCCAGATCAGTCTATCAGATCCCCCTCCATATCCAGCAGTCCCAGATGTATAATCAGTTCCCCCTCAGCCATGGTGCAGGGGGCGGAGCTCCGGCTCTCGCACCTGATCTGACATGTTGGGCTCAACTTCCAGGACGATCAGTCACTCGGCTTTGCACTGGCTCGTTGATCGTAGCAGGTAATGGCTCTCCTTCATCGGTTGGCTCGGGCTGATGCTCCGCACCACCGCGGGGAGATGGTGGGCTGGGCTCTGGGTCTGGAGTGGATCTGGCGAGATCATCCTCAGAAGAGACATGAGGGGTGATCCGTTTCTCACCAGAGTCCACTCCACGAACGCGTCGAAATCCTCTCGAGGACCATCTTCGGACGAAAGCACTCTGCATGCGGTGTTCAGGCTTGCATCATAGAATGCGCAGAGCGCATCGTCCGGGTAGCTGGTGGCGTTAGCTAACAAGAGGAACAGTATGGTAGGGTCCTCGAGAGGTCGGTCCCCCTGCTCCAGCAGGAGGACGAAGAATTCGGGCCGGAGGAGGGAATCCATCAGTAAACACTACGAAAACAAAAACACTAAGCAATAAATGGGAACAAAATCAGAAGGAACACACGGAGGTAACCGTTTTAGGTCGGTCCTTCTGTCACGTTTCTCTTGGAGTCAGGAAACAAGGAACGAGGACACGGAGAATTGATAAATCAAGAGTCTTTAACCTTTTGAGCGGTACGGTCCCACATATGGTATTTAGAATGTTCATTGACGTCGCTTAACTGCCAGATTCAAAATTTCAAATCGGCTTCTAGCGCCAACACAGAGAGAGGTGAGCATGATAAACGCTGGTCATTCATATTTGCACAACTAGCTGTTCAAACAGCATTTATAGGCACTTGATGTGTTTATTTTGTCACATACACTTATACTGTCACAAAAGCACCAGACAAAAGTTTACAGGGCATATAAGCACAATGTATGAATGAAAAGCGCTCAGCCTGTTTGTTTTAGGCTGATGAGAGGCTGGCATTTATATTCACTAAAACAGTGTTTACATTTGCATGCTTATTTTCATGCCAAAACTCCGATTGTCCAGAAGTACCACAACAAATGTTTATAGAGCATAAGCACAAGATAATGTATAAATAAAACTGGCACAGTATCTTTCTTTTCATCATCTGATCGGCTGTCATTTACATTTACTCAAACAGTGTTTACATTCACACGATGTGCTTATTTTATATCAGGGACACTCCAATTGTCAGAAGTACCACGAAAAATGTTTACTGCACATAATCACAAGAATGTTATTGTGGCCGAAATGCGCGCAGCTGTTTTTGTTTACATCACAGGCTAATGTGCGGCTGTCGTTACGTTCACTCAGTGTTTATAGGCACTTGATGCATTTAATTTGTCACATACACTTATATTATATAATTTTAGACTGATGAGTGACTGGCATTTACATTCACAAAAACTGTTTATATTCGCATGATGTGGTTAGCCTATTTTATGCCACGGACACTCGATTGTCACAGAAGTACCACAACAAAAGTTTGTAGAGCAGAAGAATGTCAATTATGAATGAAATTGTGGGGTTGTGACGCGTCTCCCTCTAAGCTGACCACATTACTTCAGAGTAAACATGGAAAGAAAAAGTACTCGTGATGATATTTTGGACATACTTTTTGACTAGGACGCTGAATCCAGCAGCAGCAGTGATGGACAGCTGTCAGAGAGCGACGAGGAATCCCACCTTTCCAGAAAACCTTGCGGGCTGTGATTGTTCTGAAGCGCCGGCGATCCCTGACATTGCCGGCCCGGCCAGTAAGGGCGCTGTTGTGGAGGAATTCCTTCCAACCTGGAAGTCCAATCCATTCTCTCCACCAGCCCTGGACTTTGACAACACTACCAAAGGAGTTCAAGGTAGTCTAACAAATCCTTCTGAGGCAGAATGTTTCAGATTATTTATGAATGAGCAGAATTCCTTCCAACCTGGAAGTCCAATCCATTCTCTCCACCAGCCCTGGACTTTGACAACACTACCAAAGGAGTTCAAGGTAGTCTAACAAATCCTTCTGAGGCAGAATGTTTCAGATTATTTATGAATGAGCAACTTGTGGAGCAAGTGGTGCAGGAGACCAACAGGTATGATCATCAGCTGAAAGAGTCGGCTGCTATCCCTGGGAAACTGGCAAAGTGGACTGAAACAACTGTAAATGAAATTTACACATTTCTGGCAGCTGTTATTCTTATGGGCCTGGTAAAAAAAAACTCCTTGAAAGATTACTGGTCCACCGATCCAGTAATACAGACCCCATTTTTCTCTACTCTCTTCTCTCTGGATCGGTTCCAACTCCTCCCGAGGGCCCTCCACTTTGCTGACAATGCTACAGCAAATCTCAGGGATCCTCTGAATAAAAAGAAGTGTTTTCACCTCTCTGATGGTTGCTTTTGGACAAATGTTCGTTCCTCACAGGGACTGAATCATTGCTGCTGTGGAAAGGCCGGCTTGGATTTCGACAGTACATCCCATCAAAGAGGAAGAGGGTCAGGATCAAGCTCTTAATGCTGTGTGATGTTCTGACTGGGTATGTCATCAATGTGGTAGTGTACACTGGCTCCAGCACAGACATCACACACACTCCAGGACTTGGTGTGTCTGGCTCAGTAGTGCTGACACTGCTGAAGCCATACCTGGGGAGAGGGCATACTTTGTATGTGGAAAACTGGTACACCAGTCCTTCTCTTTTCAGTCACCTGCTGAGAGGCAAAACCTGGTCTTGTGGAACAGTGAGGACCAACAGAAAGGGTATGCCACGCTTCCGAGACAGGATGTCCAGTGGGGAGGCAGACTTTAAAAGTTGTGAAGAAATGCTGGCAGTGAAGTGGCATGACAAACGAGATGTCCACATGCTGACAACAGTCCACTCAGCAGAGATGTCACCCTCTGGAAAGATAGACCACACCACACCACAGGAAATGAGAAAATCAAACCCCAATGTGTGCTGGACTACAATAAGAAAATGGGTGCTGTGGATAAGGTTGATATGATGTGTACTCGTAAGACCTTAAAATGGTACAAGGAACTGTTCTTCCATTTTGTGGACCTTGCAGTACACAATGCATTCATGGTTTACAAGGTGAAGCATGATTCTAGCCTGACATACCGAAAGTTTCGTCAAAATCTTGTTCGCCAACTTGTGGAAGAACACCACACTCCCCGGAAGTTGCCCTCCTGCTTACAACCCACTTCATCTCACTGCTCGGCATTTCCCCTCTGAGATCCCTGCAACTGTCCGACAGGGGAAGAACACACACAGGCACTGCAAGGTCTGCATGACCACCAAAAAGTGCCCACAGAAAAGGCAGAAGACGAGATTCATGTGCAAACCTTGCAACACAGCACTGTGTCCAACAGAGTGCTTTGAACAGTACCACACTTCTGCATATTTCTGAGAAAGAAAAAAAGTCATAGCACTATAACAATACTTGTTCTTTTTACTGTGTAAATAATGTATATTGTTTAAAGTGTAAAATATATATGAAACACACACACACAAACAAAAACAAACGCACACACACACACAGCTATTATATCAACCTTGTAAATAAGAGTGTCCAGTAATTCAGGAACGATTTAGCAATGTCATGCTGTAGTTGTAATTATATTTACAATTATTTATTATCATTATTATTACTATTATAAAATTTCATTATATTTAGATATTTAATTATATTTTCTAAATACTTTGTAATTGCTGTACAAACATTTTGATGACTGTTCTCCACAATGCTGTTCTACAGGAGATAAATCTCTTCATGGTGTTAAAATACCTTTATTTTTGTGAAACTAAGTAAACCGCACCAAATCAACTTTGGTCTTAAAAAAAACAAAAAAAATTAAGAAGAAAAAACTTAAATGTGTCTTCCTGGCCAGACAGCATTAAAGCGCCAATTTCATGCGTCCATGTTGATGAATTACCATGGAAACTGACATGTAATACAACCCAATGTTCTATGGCCATTAAACAACTGACTCCAGCAGGACAGCTGAGATATTCTAAACGCACCTGTGAAAAGGTTACTCTGCAACAAGGAAACAGAGCACAGGCAGGGAAGACATTCAAGGACCGACAAACACTAACTGAAAGAACTGGGGCTTTTAAAGACAGGACAATCAGGGAGGAAGACGAGACACACCTGAAATCAAATTAACAATCAACGTGAGAGAGAAACTGGGTCACAGAGAACACATGGGGAGCAAAACACATAGAAAACAGTCCACAATCCTGACAGAGAAGGCATGGAGGAAAGACTATGCTTATCTGCTACACACAGTCTGGTCTGATCAATGATCTGGATCGGTACATCAGAAATCAACACCTCAATGGAGGTTTTCTGGTCAGTACATCTACACTGTGTTGTTTGGCCAAGTGTACAGTCTAAATGCAGATACTGGATATGGGTAATTTTAGAAGAAGATACAAGCTGGTCAGCAAAAACATCAGATATGGTCAACAAATTGGAATTAGGCATCAAGATCTGCAGGATAAATGCAGCCTAAACAGACCAGATCGACCCAGTCACAAGCACCAGCGGCACGGAGCGGAGAGTGGACACGCGCAGTCAGTCCATGATGAGCAGGAAAACATAGAACGACAGACGTGATAATGCACCGATTACAACAAACAATCACGACTCTGTTGTGTGGTTGTGTTTCCCTCAAGACATTGTCAGAAGCTTAATATTTCAAAGCTTAATGGATTCAGCTGTGGTTGCATATTTCCTGATTTCTCATCAAAATAAATGTATTATGCATGTAACAAACCACCTCAAATATAACATGGAGGTTTACTTTGTCCTACAGAATTTCTTTTGGAGCAATTCAATTGGCAATTCTGTTGGAATCCGTGTATCATTAGTTTTTTTTATTTAATATTGAAAGTAAAAGGGTTCCAGGCAAGAGACGCCGGAGACGATGCGGAAAATGGGGTGGCGTGGCTGTGCGATTGAAGTTGACCTGGGCGTCGGGCTCCTCTACTTCCCTGCTGTCGGCCCTAATGCTGCCGGAATATATATATATATATATATATATATAAAATTAAAAAAAAAATACCAGGGGGAAAAAAATCTATACATTAAGGCAGTTACATAAATTTGAAAAGCTTTAGAATTAAAGTATATTGTAAGACAGAACAGTGTACATGTTTTAATAATTGACTATAATTTGCATTGTTTTTTTCTAGAAAATTATATTTTACGTTTGTTCATTGTGTGGTGATATCTATTTATTTTGTAAATGTGTCCTTTGTTGCCTATCTTGACCAGGACTCCCTGGTAGAAGAGATATTGTATCTCAATGGGACCGTCCTGGTTAAATCAAATCAAATAAAAGATCAGTGTTACAAACATATAATGTTTTCTTTTGAATTACTTTTGACTTATGAATATAAAACTTTGGTAAGATAATTAACAGATTAATAATGTAAATCTGTTTATCAGAAAAAGATGGGTTTTGAAAACAGGGCTTTGTTTATTTTTATTTATTTTTTTGTAATGAAATGGAGAAAGTGCAATAGAAAAATAAATGTTCAATATCTTCAACAGATATATTAAAAGAGGTACATTTACAGCTGCATTTACAGGATAACATCTGTGAATAATATTGTAAAGTACTTCTTTTACTTTATTAGAAATTACATATTTATATGGTAACTCGCTAATTATTAATTAACATTATTTCCCTCCTCCCTTCTCACTCCAGTCCAGCAGGTGGCGCTAAAACACATATGTTTGTTTGCCCAACAACATTAAACCAGGAACCAGAACCCTTCAGAATAAAACACGAGGAACCAGAACCCTTTGCGAAAATTAACCAATATTGTAGTACAAATTAAACCAAACAACCATGGTTACTATAGTTAAACCATGGTAACCACAAATTAATCATGGTTTTGCAACACTAACCATAGTTTAACTATGGTTTTGTAGTAAAACTGTGGTTATATAAATGTTACCACACTTTTACTATAATAAAGCCTTATAATAAATTCCAGTGTGGTTGGATGGATTGATGACAAGCATATCCCCACCATTGCATCATCTGAAATTGAAACTTATTACTGTATGGAGTGGACGGATGCCAGATGGAGGCTAGTAGCTACGAGATACCGTAACCACCACCACAGCTGTTAAATAAACAAATAATTCACAATTTTTTTGGTCATCTTTATTTCCTACAAATACAAAAGCAACAGTTATTCTTTTTCCTTTTGGATTTTAAACCTCCTCCTCTTCATCTGTCAGTGGTTCTGGTGCAGGTTCTCCCCCTTTTTGCGAGCCTCTGCCCTCTTGCTGTCGACTGAGTACAAGTCAGTAGTTAATTTTATTACTCTAATTAATAAATATAACAGGTTGGATTAGAGAATATTTAATTATGTGAAAAGAGTGTCAGACCATGAGGAAAAAGCTTCAGCACATTGAAATAGACATTGAATTTTATTTAATGTCAAATATTTGTAAAGTAATTTAGCCCACACCCATGAACCTTTTATGAATAGTTTTTTATACTTAATTTTTAGCTTCTGCCACGTTCTTGTTTCTTTTTTCTCTTTTTCCTTTTTTTTTTTTTTTGCCAAGGGATACCATTAAAATGAATATTAGTTTAATAATTTACAGTTTTCACCTCTGATATTATAACAGTTATTAAGTTATTAACAGTTATTAAGAATTAAACTTACGTATTGACGGAAGTATGCAAACGCCTATTTGTCGGGTGCTGTTGCCATGGTGATTCGTAATTTCGGCATTCCATTGATCATGACTTTTGTAACGTAATAAGAAAACATAATAAATATTTAAAGCAAATAGTTTAATTTAGCTCAAAGGGAATCGTTTATGATTTTATAGGGATTTGAACAGAATCAGTGTTACGGCGATTCACTGAACGAGCCGTATAACAAACTCTGTACTGGATATTAAAATCCAAAATATAGTGAAAACACTATTAAATAGCACAGTAACGAAATCGACAGATTAAGACATTAACTTGTGAGCAGAAAACACAAGATACTTCTCTTTTAAAATATAAATCAGATTTTATTTATATAAACCTAAGACATAAACTAATCTAACACATGAACACAAGCATTCACACATTCACACGTTGCAGAAAGAGAGAGAGTGAGGAAAGGATGAGTTTAAGAGAATGGAAATGTGAAATCCCAAGTTTACAGCAATATGTGCTATTGCATAGACCTGAACAACCATCAATCACTTATTTAACCCTCGCTTTGAGTTTCTCAATGAGGCTAAAATTTACATTAAAGTCACCAATTCAGTTAGAACCTGGAGGCGTTACTTGCTTGCATTGCCTGTGTAAAGGGGTTTCCTTTGTGTCGTCGTTGTTGCAGAAAGGGGGTTCCCCGAAGTGTCTGATTGGCTGGAAGTTCAATAGTCTTTGAAGTGAGGTCTTGGGCGTTGGCTGAGGATGCGGAGTTGGTCTGGTTGAAGTTTGAAGCGGGTGCAGTCGGAGCTGGACTTTGCAGCAAACTTACATTAGAACACGAAACTCCACGGAAGAAAAGAAACTAACTTAAAATAAAAGGATGTAACAAGACTACCCTGCCGAAAAAAACAATAGAAACCATTACAGAATCCCTAATGGTTTCCACTACAAATACCATTATAAACCATCAACTTTTAACTAATAAAACCATTACCAAATGGTTTCCATTACGTAGTGTGTTTTGGGCATATTCCATTAGGATTTATTGGTTTGTATAGGTTTCCATTACAAATGTGTAATGGTTATGGTTTGTACATAATGGTTTCCATTACAGTTTTCTATTGGTTCTGATGGTTCCATTACAAGTTTCTATTGGTCTTTATTCGCACATATTTAATGGTTTCCATTACAGTTTTCTATTGGTCATGATTTGTATGTTTAACTGATAGCTGGTAATTAGGCCATTAATTAAATTATTTATACAATTATACACAGGTTTTGTCCTTGTTGTTTAAAATAAAACAATAAGCCCCAAGAAGCCGTGGTTTACAGTGAATTTATAACAGCTAAGGGGCGTTGTTATTGTTATTCCATATATGTAGCAAGGTTTCACAAAATAAAAAGCAAATAAAATGTAATATTAATGATGATGATTTTTCATGATTTTTCTGCCAAACAATGTACTTCCTGTTACAGTTGTGGTTTCAACAAAGTGGTTGCCGAGCAACACACAGACATAAACAAAGGTGTATGTTTGTACAGTAATTTACAACAGCTTTCAACGCGGCTCAACCAATCAGAATCAAGGACCGAAACTATCCATTTTATAATCAAGAATATATCATTTTTATTTATATAAACTGCACACCAACCTTTCAATCAAACGGTTCAGGTTGTTTTGCAAATTAAGAATATGCACCTAAAATCTAAATTATTCACAGAACCAGGTTTTTTACTCAATCTAGCTGGAATTAAACTAACACAAAACCTTCACATGACCTGTTTTTTTTTTTCTTTTTTAATTAATGCATTGTAGAAATACAGGAACTGTGTTTGTGGCTTTACTGTGGCTGGCTTAGACCTGCAAAAGAGAAGGAGAATGAGGTCACAGGTGTGTGTGTGTTATTTTACAATGCTTCAAAAGCAATTAAGCCAATCAATCAAGGACTAGAACTATCCATTTTATAACACAACATGAGCACTCAAGAAGTGCAGGACTGATGTGTTAAAGAAAAAAGCTGCTCAGAAGGTACCCAATGTGATGATAAACACAAATGAAAAAAGACATGTATTACAAGAGAACATTACTATAACTGTTATGGTCGGGCTTTTGATTTGGGTCTCATGTTATTTTTGTTACCTCCCCCTTGTTTCTGTATCTCTATGAGCATGTATGCATTTTAAATGCGCCAAAGTGGAGGAGAAATAGACAGAGATGACAAACTTTGTGAGCTAGCCAGCAGACAGTGTCTTTATATTTAGTGTTTTTGTTATTTTCTTCTTTTTTGTTGTCATTAACTATTGTTCGCTATGTTGAATATCTCATTGGTTTATGTGCCGTTCAGTGTCGTTTGTTGTTATGAGTGAGTGAATAAATGTGACCCTAGAGCACAAAAGCAGTCATAAGTAGCACAGGTATATTTGTAGCAATAGCCAACAATACATTATATAGCTCAAAATAATCAGTTTTTCTTTTAAGCCAAAAATCATTAGGATATTAAGTAAATATCATGTTCCATGAAGATATTTTGTAAATTTACGTAAATATCTCAAAACTTAATTTTTGATTAGTAATATGCATTGCTAAGAACTTCATTTGGACAACTTTAAAGGTGGTTTTCTCAATACTTAGATTTTTTTGCACCTTCAGATTCCAGATATTCAAATACAAGTGCTTCTCAATAAATTAGAATGTTGTGAAAAAGTTCTCTTCATTTTTTCTTGTAACTTATTTCAAAAAGTGAAACTTTCATATATTTTAGATTCATTTCATGTTAAGTAAAACATTTCAAAAGTTTTTTTTTTTGTTTGTTTGTTTTAATTTTGATGATTAGAGCTTACAGCTCATGAAAGTCAAAAATCAGTATCTCAAAATATTAGAATATTTACATTTTGAGTTTCAATAAATGGCCATCCCTACAGTATAAATTCTGGGTATCTCTTGTTCTTTGAAACCACAAGAATGGGGAACACTGCTGACTTGGCAATGATCCAGAATGCGAACATTGACGCCACCACAAAGAGGGTAAGTCACAGAGGGTCATTACTGAAAGGTGTGGCTGTTTACAGAGTGCTGTATCAA
>NC_136731.1:10016820-10129320 GCF_936440315.1 Barbus barbus
ACTGCAAGGAAAAAAGTGCTTAAAGATGATGGTATTGAATGTACAAATAAGTATGAGTTGCTAAAGGGTTTGGAGGAGATGGACTGAGTTTATGGGTTTTATGCATGCTTTTATATGCTTTATGCTTTTAAGGATTGTTACTTTTAATGCTAGAGGGCTTTTAGACATAAGAAAGTTTGAAAAAGTGAAAGAAATGTGTAAAGGAGAAGATGTGATATTATTACAAGAAACAAACTGGAGAGAAGGGTACATGACTGAAATAAGGAAAAGGTGGAGTGGAGAGGTTTTATATAACAATGGAGATGGGAGGTTAGGAAGAGGAGTTGCGGTTTTAATAAAAGAAAACAGTGGTGTATCGTGTAAAACAATATATAATGACAAAGATGGGAAATGTATAGCGTTTGAAATGGAGTATGAGGAAAAAAAAGTAATTGTGGTTAATGTTCATGCACCGACAGAAGAGAACGAAAAGAAAGACTATTTTAATGTGTTAAGAGACTTTTTAAAGAAACATAAAGAAGTTATTATGATGGGTGATTTTAATACTGTTTTCAGTAAATTAGAAATGGGTGAGGGAATGGTTTTTAAAACTGATAAAGGAAGAAAAGAACTGAAATTATTAATGGAAGAAAATAATATAATTGATGTATGGAGAGAAAGAAATGAAAAAAAGAAAGAATACTCAAGAAGGCAATTAGTGGGGAATTTTATGTGTAAAACAAGAATTGATTTTATTTTATGTACAAGAAACATTGAAGGTTTTATCGGTAGTATTAAATATGAAGAATCAAGCTTAAGTGATCATAAACCAATTTTTATGCATGTAGACTGGAGTTCTGTGAAAAGAGGGCCGGGGGAATGGGTTTTAAATACAGAGATTCTGAAGAATGAGGACTATGTGTTAAGTATTAAAGAAATTATTGAAAAAGAAAAGGAGAACGGAATGTACACTGAAGACAAAAGAATATGGTGGGAAAATGTTAAATATTTAGTAAAAAAATTCACAATAAAGTACTGCAAGTTAATACAGAGAAGTAAGAGAAATAAGGAGAGAGACATAAGAGAAAAATTGGAAAAAGAATTAAATAAGAATGGGAATAATATACAAAAAATAAAAGAATTGGAGGGAATATTGAAAGAAATGGAAGAGGAAAAATATGAAGGTGCAAGACTAAGAAGTAAGGCTAAATATACCGTGGAGGGCGAGAAATGTACCAAATTTTTCTTTGATCTAGAAAAAAGAAGAGGGAGAGCTGGAATGATTAAAGAGATAAAAGGGAAAAATGGTGTGGTGGTGGAAACAAATGAGGAAATATTAAAAGAAATAAAAGCGTACTATGAGAACCTGTTTAGTGCAGAGGGGGTGAGGGAAGAAGAGAAACGGGAGTTACTGAAGCAAATAAAAGCAACAGTAGGAGAAGTAGACAAAAAAGAGTGTGATGAAGAGATAAGAGAAGAAGAGATAAAAAGAGCAATAAGTGAATTAAACAAAAAGAAAAGTCCAGGTATAGATGGTTTGGGGAGTGAGTTTTATATAATTTTTAAAGATTCTTTAACTAGCATTTTAAAAGAAGTATATGTAGATATTTTTAAGAAGGGAGAATTAAATCAAAGAATGGGAATGGGTTTAATGAAGTTGATATACAAGAGAAAAGGAGAGAAGACAGATTTAAAGAACTACAGACCGATTACAATGCTGAATACTGATTTAAAGATTTTATCTAAAATTTTAGCTAACAGATTAAAAGAAGTCATGCCGAGTATAATTAAAACTAACCAAGTGTACGGAGTGAAAGGAAGAGATATAGCAGATACAACTATTAGTATAAAAGATATGATAAGATACATACATGGAAAGAACAAAGATGGTTTTATTATCAGTTTAGATTTCGAGAAAGCATTTGACAGGGTGGAGCATGGTTTTTTATTTGATGTTTTAAAAAGTTTTGGTTTTGGAGAGAACTTTATGAAATGGATTAGGATCTTATATAAAGGTGCAATAACAAAAATTAAATGTAATGGGTTTTTAACAGAGTGTTTTAAAATTACCAGATCAATAAGACAAGGATGTCCGTTGTCAGCTCTTTTATATTCCTTAGTTGTGGAACCTTTGGGACTGACAGTCGAACACGAAGGGGGAATAAAAGGGATAGGCATTGAGGGAGGGGAAAGCAAAAATTTTCAATACGCGGATGACACAACATTACTGTTAAAAGATCTGGAGAGTGTGGAAAAAGCAATGCAAATTGTACAAAAGTACTGTAGGGGAGCAGGAGCTAAAGTAAATGAGGACAAAACTGTTTATATGAGATTTGGAGGGGTAGCGCTTTTAACAGAGCATTTTACTTTTAAGGAAACTAAAGAAATAAAGATTTTAGGTGTTTTAATGGGGAGGGATGAAAAGAAAGCCAGAGAAACTATGTGGGAGGAAGCTTTAGGAGGGATTGAAAGAAAATTGAATTTTTGGAAATTGAGAACCTTAACTTTGAAAGGGAAGGTTTTAGTTCTTAATGTTTTAATGATTTCTAAATTGTGGTATATTCTATATGTGTCATCTATGCCGTTGTGGGTAGAAAAAAGGCTTTTATAAAAAAAATAAATTTTTTATGGGAAGGGAAGCTGCCAAGAATAGCATACAAGACTCTAATAGGAGCAGTGGGGAAGGGAGGACTGGGGTTAATGGATGTTGAACAAAGAAAGAACGGTCTGAGAGTTAAAATAATTAAAAAGTACTTGGATGAAGAAAACAAAGCAGCATGGAAGAGAACAATGGGGCTTTTTTTAAACAAGTGTAGTAATTTTAATCTGGGGGACAACATTTTTTGGATGAAAACTAAAAATTGGATGACGGAGGGGTTGCCAGATTTTTATAAAGAGCTGATGGGGGGATGGGGAAAATTTTTAACTAATGAGCATTTTAAGCCACAAGGTAGAGAGAACATTTTAAATCAGCCTTTAATCTTAAACAACTGCATTTTAAATCGAGGGAAAGAGTTTTTTTTTTTTTTTTTTTTTTTAGAAATTGTGGGATCTGGGAATCACAAAAATCAGAGATATTTTATACAAATTCAAAGAGGGGTTTTTACCAGTGCAATACATTGTGGATGTGATGGAAGAGGCAAAGGAGGATTATAGCAGACAAGAGATAACAAACAAATATGATGTAATTAAGAATGCTCAAGAGTGGATAAAAGGAATTGAAAACATGGAAGAAGGGAAACAAGAAAAACGTGTATGCTTTCAAATAATGTACTGTGAATTTTTTTTATTGTGTTTTTAGAAATGCTGTTTTCAAGAAACCTGTGGTAAATGAATATTGGTTACGGAAATGCAATGATTTAAAAGAAGACAGCATATGGGGGAACATGAATGGAAAATTTGTACAGACAAAATTGGAAAACTCAGAATATTTTATCAGACACAAAGTGATTTTTACCGATGTTATTTTAAACTAAATTGGAATGGAACCAAGTGCTACTTTTAAAGTTTGTAATGATGATGAAGGAATTTTACATTTGTTTTTATATTACAAAGAATTGGAGGATTTTAATGGGAAATGCAAAAGTATGATTTTAGGTTTGAGAGGGGAGGATAGTGAATATATTGATTGGAATAAGGTGGTGATGCTGGGTCTGGATAAGCAAAGCAAAGGGGTCTTGTGAGACTTTAAGGAGAGCAGAACAGGATGTTGAGTGCGGGGCTGGTAATTTATCAATTTTAGGGCCCCAGATAATGAAAAGAGGGGAGTTCCTCAGGAATGTGCTCTCCTGTTAATAGGTGTGTGTGTGTGTGTGTTCTTGTTTCAACAAGGTTCTACACATTCCCCCTTTACTCGGTGAGGTTCCCATTGTGAACGTCGGTGGGCACTGGATCAAGAAGCAGGGAGAACAGGCACACACAAGACACAAACAACATCTCCATCACTGACTGAATCCTGGTGCAGGGTAATTTGGGAAGGAACAGGTAAGAAACTTGAGAAGACGTAGGATTACGTTCTTTAGGATTATTGGTAATAGGGTCATTTTGATTGGTTTAGTTGTCAGGGGTTCGACGAGGCGGTATAAACGTGATCTCAATCAGGTTGGTTGAGTTCTCCGGATCAGGTTCTTGGTCGGTTTTATCACGTCGTAAAATGCGCGTGGACAAAGTGGACAAAGGGTTTGCTTGGGCAAAGGAAGTGAATGTCCTTCGTGAGAGTACACATCTTTAGGTTTGGGGCCAGATACAACTGCTCGTTGTTATCGTGATACGCAACGACTTTAGGAGTGTGGATTTTGACATAGGTGTTCCCTTGCCAAAATCCCACATGCACAACGTCTTTGAGCCGGTAAATGTTATTAGCGTCGATAATGGGCAAACTGAGGAGAAAGGCCCAGTCGCCTGGATCGGTTGACAACGGTTCTCACAACGAATTACAACGACTTTATTGAAGGGAGTCAATCTTAATTTCGGGACCTGGATTTAAAGAATTGGTAAAGGGAGTTCCCTGATGAGGGGACTAGAAGGGAAAAGAAATTATAGTGAGAGAGGAAAATGGAAAAACACAAAAGAGACACAACAAAAAACAGAGATGCACAAAGAGACACAAGGACACCGAATGAGATGAGGCAGCAACGAGTGTCACATGTGTGGAGTAACTCCTCTCTACTAGAGGTTGGCCCTAGAAGTGCAGCTGAGGAGAGAGTGTAAGTGTTGTGATTAAGCAAAGTCGCTATTTATTTTCTAAACAACAGAGGTTACGTTAGTGTGGTGTAGAGCATATGATTGTCAGTCTGTGTCAGTGGGTTTGATCTTCCCCCTTTTCCAGTCGTCTGGAGCTCTGGTGCCTCTTTATCTGGTTTCGATGGACCCATCAAAGGACTGGCTCGCTGCGCCCTTATCTGATTTTGATTCGGTAGGCGACAGGTGAGAGCTTGTCTATTATCTCGTGGGGTCCTGTCCAGTGAGGTAGGAACTTCTTTGACAGGCAATGGGGAGTGTTCTGCTTTGGTTGGGCAAAGCTGTAGTACCACACTTTGTCTCCAACACTGAGCTCATGGTGAGAGGCCTGTAGGCTTTACGACCTTCCGCGCTTTGTTGTAGTTGCTGTTGTGCGAAGGCGAAAGTCGTTCTCAGGTGGTATAGGCGGTGACGAGGTTCAGGTCGTGTTGACCGTGGCAGGGGTCCTACCCAGTCTATTTGAAGGTCCGACCATGGGAAAGTCATTCCTTTCCTTTGAAGTGGGGCTCGATGGTTTGGGTTTGCCGGTTGGAACTGGCAACACACCAGGCATCATTTTACATATTCCGCTACGTCTTGCTGCATGCCAGGCCAGTATGCTACTTGCTTAAGTGTTTCATAGGTGGCCTTGGCACCGTGGTGTCCCGCGCATGGTGCATCGTGTACATGTGTCAGCATCATCCCCCTTTGGCCATGAGGTACTACGAGCTTTGGCGTAGTGAGGGGCTCAGTGACATACGTGAGAACACCGTCTCTTACATGCAGCATGTGCTTGATTGAGTGGAGCGTGCGGAGCTCGTATGAAGCGGTTAGGTCAGCGGTGGAAATAGGATGAGATAAGGGATCGGCAATGTGAGCTGCCATAGTTTGCGATGTTGGATCTGCAGTTTGGAGGGTGAGGAGATAGTCACCAGTGAACTGAGGTGATAGGGCAATGTCGGAGGAGACGGGGGTATGAGCGCCAGTGGTTTTCTGGCAGCGGGTTATGGCTGCCACTGATGTGTTGGGTGGGAGGGTTCGAAATGTCCAAGTCTTTGTCTTGTGAAATGTGAAGTCTTTGTCTTGTCCTGGTTGACGTGAATGACCTCAAACCTTTTTCCAATAAATGATAATGTCATGTTCAGTGACAATGGCATCGCTTGCTTGGAAGAATTCCTGGTGCTTGACAGGCTTGTTGTTAGCTATCTTGAATCCATTCTGTTTCCATCCAGCTAAATGGCAGGTGAAGCTGAGACGGGTGTAGTTTGAATCGATACAGATGAGGAGTTCTTTGATGTTGTGGGATGCGGCCATTTGAAGTGTGATGAGGATGGCTGCTATTTCAGCATATTACGATGAGCGAGGGCATAAGTTGAATTGTCGGGGTGGACAAGGGTTGATGTTGAGGCAGACCACTCCCGCTCCCGCTTGTAAATTGCCCTTATGGTTGTAGGAGCAGCCATCAACATATGCTGTGGGCATTCCTTCACACACATTCTCCTCGAAGTACCTGTGATTCATCAGTTGAGGTTTTGGTGGTTCTTTAGGATCCGCTGGTGTGTGCAGCGTGTCTGTTGAACAGTTTTGGGTGGCTGCTAACCCGTTTCCCAGTGAGGATTTGTAGTTTTGGGCGTACCTTGCCTCAACGTCCCATCCTTGGAGTGTCATTAGCCAGGTAGCTATGCGTGCGTTGGTCACCACGCCATCTCTGATGCGTTGACTGTTGAGGAAGGTGACAGGCGGGTGACAAGTCTCGATGATGAAATTCTGTGCACCGATTAGAGAAACGCTGGATAGCCCACACAGTGCAAAGCAAAGCTTTTTCGCAGTCTGATTACTTGCATTCTGGGGGAAGCAGCGTTTTGTTGGCATAAGCGAACCACTCGCTTGTCTTTGTCATGGAGCTGGTATAGGCCTGCGCTGAGGCAATGATTGGAGAATCCAGCGTCCAGATAGAATTATTTTCCTGGGTCTGGGTAGGCCAGGCACGGAGCAGAGCACAGGCGCTGTTTGAGCTGGCTCATCGCTGTGTCCTGGGCTTCTGTCCAAACGAAGGGTTCATCCTTTTTCAAGAGGGAGGTTAGTGGTTGTGCGATGTCAGCGTAGTTTTTGATGAACTGTCGTGAGTAATTGCACACTCCCAGAAAGCTTCGCAGCTCAGAGATGTTAGTCGGCACTTTTATGCTTTGGATTGCTTGGGTGCGGTTACTGTGGCTCGATGCCGTTTCTTCCGTCAAGCAGTCTGACATAGTTCACCTTTGTTTTGCACCAGTGTCCTTTGTGAAGGGCGATTTTGGCTCCTGCCGTTGTCAGCTGGTTTAGCCCGTGACTGATTTCCTTGAGGTGGTCTTCCACACTTGAACTTATCATAAAAATATCATCTACGTAGACAAGGTTGCCTCTGGTTCTGGCGTCAGGGCATGCTTTGTTCAGAAAGATGTTGAATTCAGCTGGTGAGTTGGCATAGCTGAAGGGACACCATGTGAAGGTGTACTGTCGATTGCCAAAGGTGAATGCTAGCTTGTGTTGGTCATTGGGGTGGACAGGGATCGTCCAGAACCCGGAGGCGACGTCCAGTGTGGACAGGATCGTCGAGCCTTTGATTTTGGAAATTTCTTGGTCCAATTGGGTCATAGGACATCGTGACAATGGTACTTGCTGATTCAATTCACGATAGTCAATGGTGGGCGTTTTAGGACTGGCCATATCGGGGCAGAATATGTGCTGTTACAGGGTCGGATGACCCCCTTTTCCAGCATGGAGTCAACAATTTCTTGCACTGGCTCATATGACGCTATTGGAATCTTGTGCTGTCGCACAAATGTGGGTGGCACATTTGGGTTTGTCAAGATGCGCACAGTGTTGATGTTGGTCAGTCCACAATCCAGGGAATCCTTTGCGAAGGAGTCCTTGTACTTGTGCAGAACCTGTTCCGTGGCGATCCACTTCATCGTGGAGTGCATCGGCCTCACTCAGGATCTGTTGAATTTGTGCGTTGAACCCTGCGTAGGGTTCTTCTGCTGTTAAGTCATTTGAGGGGCTTTGAGCCCCGGTGTTTACCTGTGTAGATGGTTCTGTTGCAGGCTGTGTTGAGACAGCATATTCCCATGAGTTTTTTCCTCTTGAGTTTCCAAATGGTGTTGGGCGCCCTCTAGAGCCAGCACTTGACTTTGAGTGTTGAAGTCAAGAACTGCTGGGGTTTTGGCGCTCTTTTCTGAGGCCATCTTTTGCTTGCCGTAGGCTTTCTGCGCCAACTCTCGCAACTGCTGAGCATTCATTGTTCATGGACATGCAAGAACGCCAAGATGGTGGCTTACGCCAGGGTGAAGGTTCCTTAGGAAGAGAGTTTTGAAGTTTAGTTCATCCTCCATGTCGGGTTCGTTGCGAGTTCCGAAGTATGCTCGTCTGAGTCGGCTGTAGTAGGCTTGAGGAGGTCCGTGACGTCCTTGTCTTGTCTCCAGGGCAGCCACTAGGCCTTGGTCGGACTCAGGGTCGGAGAACTCTTTAATGAGGGCTTCTCGGAGCAGTTGGTAATCAGTCTTTGTGTGAGCAGGCTGCCTGTCCAGGAAGCTGCGAACTTCAGGACTGGATGTCGTTCGGAGTAAATAGAGTCTACCTTTGTCCGTAATGTTAGGTCGCATTTCTAGATGGAAATCGATATCTTGGAGATAAGCTTGGACATTTTGGCTATTTGGCACGCTCGTGGTGAACGTGCCAATATTCCTGGCGTGCTTGTCGAGGTCTTTTAGGTCCAAGCCGTGCGATGATCTGCGGCTGGCTGCAGCAGATTCTTTTGGCTGAGGTAAAGTGAGGTAAAGTTCTCCAGAGGGAGTAGGTGAATGTTTCAACACCACCCCCTCCACCTTTTTCTCACGTGTCACTCCAGGAACAGGTGACCCGGTCCTGCTTGGCAGGGGTGAGGTCGGTGCGTGTCATGTCCTCGATGGCTCATGGCGCAGTTCATAAGCATGCTTGAGTTCCTCTTGGAAACTATTGGCTTCTTCTTTGACGTAGTCTAGCTGTCGTGTTAGACAGCTAACCTCGTTTCTTGACTCATCCAGGTGAGCTTCAAGGGCTTTGATTCTGTTGTTCTTGTCGCTGAAGTCAGCCTTTGCTTTTCCCAGAAGCTGTTCTGCATACTGTAGCTTTTCGGAACGATCAGCGTAGTCTGCTTTGACTTGTTCCATAGGCTTATCTGTTTCCACTGAAAATAGCTAAGAGTTGTTCACCTTTTCAGCAAAACTGCATACATTTTATTTCATTTGAATTGTTTAAAACAATTGAAATAATATTTGGCTAGTGGAAAGAATGAGGTCAAGTATATAAAATAGGCTATTTATCTGAGAACTAAACAGTTTTTGTATGGTTATTTTGATATATTCTAAAACATTCTGGACGATTTTGGCAATAAAAATTAATGTGGCACAAATGGCATTTAGTCCGTATCTCATATTTCCTTAACGTCTTGAACCTTTGACGGTGTTAAACATGGTGTCGCATGGATGGGAATATGCATGGAAATGAAACGCAGATGTTTTGGTTATGCATCGTAAAACTGGGCATTGTAACGCATAATCTTCCCCTGGGATTTATAAAGGGATTTTTGCGCAGGTTCTGGCATACGCATGCTTTTATAAATCTGAAAACTTTAGTGCATATGCAAAATCTAGCTTTTTTGCTTACGTACACTTTTAGGATGAAATCTTTGGAGAGTTTTATACATGAGGCCCCAGGTGATGTTTCGGGATCAAATTATGAGTAGGGTACAGTTCTTTCAATAATTTATGATGTTCAGCGATCAGGCACCTTAAATAAACAATCATGCTCTCAGTGATACAAGGAGAGAAAACGATATTTACAATATCAAGCAGAAGTAGGAGTTGATTCTAATAGTTGTCTTTGTCTGGAACAACATCCCCCAATATCAGTCGTGTGTTTTTCATGAGACACATAGTTTGGCTGGCATTAAGTCCAAATCCAGTGCCCTGCAAATTCATTTTAGTTGGTCTGTTCATGCGGTCTAAATGGCCATCGCTGTATGAATAAATTCTCAGGAGGATGTTTTCACTGTAAATAGAATTATTTGCCATGTAATCAAACAGTAGTTTTAGCTCATATTGCGCTACACCCTCCAAGATCATGCGTTACATTGTAAGGGTTATTACATATAATATTAATACGTAATTTAAAGAAATAGTTTAATTTAGCTCAAAGGGAATCATTTATGATTTTATAGGGATTTGAACAGAATCAGTGTTACGGCGATTCACTGAACGAGCCGTATGACAAACTCTGCACTGGATATTAAAATTCAAAATATAGTGAAAACACTATTAAATAGCACAGTAACGAAATCGACAGATTAAGGCATTAACTTGTGAGTAGAAAACACAAGATACTTCTCTTTTCAATTAAATTAGAATTTATTCATATAAACCTAAGACATAAACTAATCCAACACATGAACACAAGCATTCACACGTTCACACGTTGCAGAAAGAGAGAAAGTGAGGAAAGGATGAGTTTAAGAGAATGGAAATGTGAAATCCCAAGTTCACAGCAATATGTTCAATTGCATAGACCTGAACAACCATCAATCACTTATTTAACCCTCGCTTTGAGTTTCTCAATGAGACTAAAATTTATATTAACTGCACCTGATTCAGTTAGAATTTGGAGGTGTGTTGCTTGCTTTGCCTTGTAACGGGGTTGTGTCCTCGTTGCAGACAGGGGGTTCCCGAAGTGTCTGATTGGTTGAAAGTTCAGTAGTCTTTGAAGTGATGTCTTTGGGCGTTGGCTTGCTGGAAGTTGAAGCGAGTGCAGTCGAAGCTGGACTTTGTATCAAACTTACATTAACACACGAAACTCCACGGAAAGAAAAGAAACTAAAGTAAAAGAATAAAAATAAAATGATGTAACGAGACTAAGTTGTTTTTCTTCTCATTATGGCACATGAGGCCAGAGCATGCTCAAAGGGCAGCACGCGGTGAGAGGGACGAGAGATAGAGAGCAGGGGTAAGAGCGTAAAGAGTAAAAGAGCGAGAGGGAGGAGAAAGCGGACAAGAGTTTTAAACTCAGCTTTCAGACCCTCCCATCTGGATGTCTTGACCAATTAGATAGGCTATTATCTTAGCTAGGGTGTGTTCTTTACATCATAAATCAGCTTGTTATCAGTCACATGGTCCGTATTTTACAGGCTTTGGCAAAGTATACCTTCTTGAACATGATTTCATAATAAGACTATGATGCATTTGACAAAGAATTGATTGGAAGAAACATTCACAGCATGAATTTTCAAACTCATACATACTAAATATGCAATATTTCCCTTTAAGGCTATTCAATAATGATTAAAAGCAAGACATACACAATGAGTGATTAAAACAAGGATATTAAAATCATATGTGGGGTTCTGCATAAAAATGTCCTTTTAGGATGATTTTATGGGCATATGAAAAAGAAAGTCTGTGTAGTTCTATGGAGAACGAAGGCATGTTCTTTAGACAAAGGAATGTTGGTTGGACTGTCTTCTATGTGGAGACACGCCCAAGAGAGAGTCTGTAGCTAGTGAATACAATCGTGGAACACGTGATGGCCATCTCTTTGACAATCAGTCTTGATTATTTGCAACAAATTTGACAGTCTCCTTCTTGAATTGGAATTATCAATAAGTGTTATTTGTCTCAGTGTTGCAAGCTGTTTGGTGAAAGAGGCTTGCTAGTTGGGATTGCTTGCTTCCAACTAGATTTATGACATCCTGTTCCTTAAGGCCTCTCTGCATTCCAGCTCCTCAGGTTTCAATGTTCTGATGCATCTTACAATTGTCTGATTCAGTCTCTGATATCCTACAACATCTACAGCCACATTATCAGCAACATGGAAATATTTTAACTCGTTGAGAATGCTGGTGCGTTTGCTACCATAACATGAAAATCTCCAGACTCCTCAAGATTTTTGTAATGCTGCTCATTTAGCTGCTTAGACCGCAAAACAACCCTGGGGTCATGCTCGTTAAGTACTGTTTAAGCTGTGGCCTTATCGGTTTCAGACAACCTGCAAAAGTAATGGGCGTTGAAAGACTCAACATAGCCAATAATACAGTTCAAGCCTAGGTTGTCACCTGTGATTTGACATATAGTTCCATAAAGTGGTTCATCAGAAAATGACACCTTCATCCAAGACGTTTCCAGCTTCTTTGCGTCTTCTATAAAAGGACTTAGTATTTTATCCAAATCATACTTTCTAGCAGCTTCTGAGTGAAACAGGGAAATAAGACGTATGTTCATTAGGGAGGAATTGAGATGAGGTGGAAGATTTGTCAGTGTGAAATACAAACATCCAAGCTTATGCACTCCCTGCTTGGATCCTAAGGGATTAGCAGTTTCAAAATCATCATAATAAACCTGAAGTTGCAGTGCATGTTCAACTACTGAGAACAATGGATTAGTCTTACGTTTACATTTACATTTAGTCATTTGGCAGACGCTTTTATCCAAAGCGACTTACAATTGGGGAATACAAAAAGCGATTCATCTTGAAGAGGCAGTCAGACAGAGGAAGTGCTCGTAACACCAAGTCTCAGTCATTGTTCAAATAAGTACAAGCTAGTAGGTGGAGAGAAAGATAGAGGGAAAGTGTTTTTTTTATTTTATTTTATTTTTTTAGTTGAAGTAAGTATCATCACGGAAGTCAGAATATATACTGTATCACTCACTGTTGAAGACTGAATATGGCCACAAATCACCTCATTCTTTAAAATAAACTCAACAAACATACAGTTTCAAACAATGGTATGTACATGACGTGTCACTGACGGGAACTTGTTCATAAAATCCAGACCTTCTATTTTTCCGTGAACCATATCTTACTCCTAAATGCACCTTCAGAGGTTGTACAACTGCCCATTGTGCACAAAAAAAAAAAAAAAAAAAAAATATATATATATATGTTCCATTTACTATTGGTGTTTAGATCAGAAAAAGGATTCTTTAAATTCTTAAGCACATTTTATACACTCTACTTGGGTTACACTCTGGCACTACATTCAAGATCTGATTGTTGAAAAATATAAATCTCATTTAAACATTCTTCCATACTTTCTACAACAGACAAAATAACATTGTTTGAAACACCACTTCCCTGCAACTTGGCAATAACAGAAGCACACATTTTTTTTGCCCAGCACTCCAAAAGATGATGAACTGTTTGGTCCACTCGTAGGCAGATCCGGCATTCCTACGGATGTGATGACAGTTGAATCTGATGTTTCATTAGAGCAACTCGGAAGTTCAGTGTCATTGTGAAAACGTTTAAGATGTCGTCTGAAACCACAGTAACTTTTAAACTCCAAAGAACAATTATCCTGTTTAAAAACATTAACATAAAAAAACCCATTAAAAATCTTACTATTCTAAAACGTTTGACTGGTAGTGCATGTTATAGTCTGAAGGTATTTATGTTAATATTATATTATTAAGGTGAGATGTTTTTTGACAGTGATTTCATATTTTTTGTTTGTATGAAAAAATTTTTGTTTTTTCAAAAATATTATCTAGTTTTATAGGAGGAGGTTTCATAGACTTTTGATAGATTTTTCCGAAGTTTGTAGGTGAAGACATCTGCTGTGGGCATTCTTGGCAGTTTTTCTGAGGCTTTTAAAAATATTTTTCATATCAGAATTATATTTTATCGACCGAAATGACAAAATATATGCTAATATAAATTTTGGCCATATTGTACAGCCCTAGATCAGCGTGGTGTTTCACATGGCGGGATTTTATATGGCCCCTATACGTTAAAGGGGTCATATGATGTCGCTAAAAATAACATTATTTTGTGTATTTGGTGTAATGCAATGTGTTTTTGTGGTTTAAAGTTAAAAAAACACATTATTTTCGACATACTTTACATTATTGTTGCTCCTCTAAGCCCCACCTTTCTGAAACGCGTCGATTTTTACAAAGCTCGTAGTTCTCAGATTGGCCAGCTATCCAGTGCATTGTGATTGGCCGAATACCTCAATTCAAGCGTGAGACAGAAAAGTTACGCGCCTCACTATATTGTGAAGGTGTTTCACAGCACGACTACACAAAAACAATAAAACCCATTACAAACGAGGCATTTGTTGCATCTAGTGGGGACAGAATTACTGATTATAATGACTTATACTGTCTTTTTATGCGCCGCGTTGCATCACACCACGTAAACATTACCATGTCTGCATTTGTGATCGGAGAAACGACAAAGAACAAGCGCTACTCTACACTGCTCAAAACTCACATTTGAGTCGTCAGTGGCAGAAATGTACTTACAGGCTGCGAGTCAGAAGCGCGAAGACTGACTTTGACTGTCCTTGCAAAGTTGGAATTGCCTTTACAGAAACAGCCTTTGTGCAAACCAGCATTGTAGCTTCCAAGTTCAGGAAATAGTCCTCCGTAAAATGTGCTGCACACACTCGAATATTTGCATTGTACTGCTCTGGAACAGTGTTGTAATACAACTTAACCACTGATTTCTAGTTGTGTCCTCTTTTGGAAGCCCAAACAAAGTAGTTCACAATGAAACAGCGTCTTCAGGACCTGGCGCTGGCGGCAGCAACAATACTACAGTGCAAATAATAGTTCCGCCTTCTTTCATTGCGTATACATCGTGACGTAGACTTTTAAATGAGACGTTTTAGGGGGCGTGGCAGAGTCTTAACTTTTATAAAGAATATCTCTTTGGTTTTGAGACTTTAGTCTTTGCAACTTCAGTGATCTTATCTATAGGGCCTTTCGCACTGCTTTAGTTCCAGAACTACAATGACAGTACTGGGACGATTTTGTGCAAACTATTTCCCAGTACAATTTAAAGGGTTGCATTCGCACTGGCAGTGGGTACTAAGAAGTGACGTAAGCCGGTCGACAGCGATGTCATTTGTACGCGGCGTTCAACAATATAAACAAAGAAGAACAACGTTAACAACAGGAGGATGGACATGGAATTTTGATGTATAAGTCAAGCAATTGACAGAACGAAAATGAGGACTAAGAATCTCCAACGACAATTTGCAGTGTTATATTTCATCGAGGTTGATAGAAGCACAAAACGCCATAGACAAAGTCTTCAGGTAAATGCCGTTTATAAATGCAAATGCCGTTTATAAATGCTCTCAGTATAATACAATGTTTACACAGTATATGTTTACACAGTGTTTTAAATCATGGCGGGTGAGGGCGTTTTCGTACGCATTTAGCCAATCAGCGTACACTTAAGTCACGGATAGTTCCTAGAACTGTTTTAGACCCTACTCTGAAGTTCCTCCAAACGGAGTTGTCAGGAAAGAAGATCCTCAGTTCAGGAACTGGGTAGGAGAAGTATCAGGAGATGTGCAAAGGTCATTTTGCAAGTTTTGCAGGAAATCCTTTGATTTTGGTAACATGGGTATGTCAGCACTAAAGAGTCATGAACGAGGGCAAGGCCATATAAAAGTTGCTGCACAAATGAAAACAAGAGACAAAAATTATATATTTTCTCAGAGAAGGACAAGGCATTTGCGTACAAACTAACAAAGACATACAAGCAACCATTGTAGATGTGGAAAGTGGCAGTCAGTCAACTTTTCAAGTGTCAGATACAAATGAAGGGGTATCATGCTCAGGCACACTTTTAAATAGCCGCTTTCCTAAACCCTAACAACCCCCCCCCCCCCCCCCCCCCCCAATCCTTATAATTTGTACACTGTCCATAACAAACAATAAGGCATTTGATTTCTTATAAGGCATTTCTTACAAGGCAATAAGGCATTTGAATTCTTGACAATCATTCTGTTTCTGATTCTAAATATGACCCTATATATACATTCACTGTATCACTAATGTATGCAGTGTAGTGTCAGATCGTCAAATGAACAATAATATACAATTAATAACAGGCAAGAAATATAAAAAGATCAATTCATAGTTACATTTATTTACACAGTTTATAGTACTGAATAACAATTAAGGCAAAAATGCAGTTAGTGTATGAGTGTAGATAATTTAAATGTCCTGTCCTCTTATCTGTGGATGCACAACGTTCCTCAGATGTAAATATAGATCAATTGCTTGTGTTCTTCTAGAGGGAAACTGCAAGCTACATTCCTCCACTGTAACTGCACAAATCAAACACGCCTTCATCACATGGCACGGTACTTAAGAACAGTGGAACGTCTGGTATTCCTCAGGGGACATTGGTGCTTTTAGATGGCCTTATGCAGTGTTACGGACATCTTTTATTTCATTTAACTCATCCTATAAAAGAAACATGCTTTTATGACAGAAATTGTCTAAATAGTGTATACATCTTATACATTGATAATACCAGGGGAAATCCATCAATGCAGATAGTAATGCATATGCCAAAGGGCTTCAGTTTGTCATATGAGTCTATATGCCATATAAAATTGGGTCCTTGCGCAAAATACTGCTTTTGTCTCAAGCATCAGCTCTGGCGAGTCTGGTAGTTAACAGTGTCAAGTAAAGAGAGAATGAGCCTCATTTACGATACGAACATATAAGAGAAAATTGGGCGTACAGTCGTTGCTTTATCAATATGGAGGTGAGTGATGGCTATGATCAAATCTCATATCAGGTCTCAGCTTGTGTATGCAAATTATTATTTTTTGCCTGAATTTGCATGCAGCATAGTAAATCTGGTGGAGAATAGTATAATGACAGTATATTTTTATAATGAGTATATTTTTCAGTAGAGTTTTTACAAAATTTTACAGTTAAAATTACACTTATTTTTTACAGTGTAAACTATAGGGGCAAGGCTTCTAAACTGGGGTGTTTTTGGGGCATGATGTTCAAAAATAAACAATTAAATAAATTACACGTAAACCCTGTTCTAAGTTGATTTGTGTGCACGGATCTGCTCTTGTTTCTACGTTAGAATGATAAATGAGGCCCAATGATCCTTACCTCTTCTTTTCTGGTATGAAATCCTTGTTACAAACACTAAATACACATCCAACGCTATACATGATCTTTTCCAGAGCCTTGCAGCTGATCAACAATGAAGTCAATGTAGTACTCCTGAAAAGAAGTTTATAAAAGTGAATAAAGAAAAAAAGGAAAAAGAGCGCTGCAGTAATGACTTCTTTCGTTGCGTATTTACTCTGAACCAATAAGACCATATGCATATAACAAAAGCTCAACACATTACAGCAACAACCCATTACAGTATCACTTTTTCCCAGTAATGACTGAATGTAAACATGAGTGACTTCAAACACTTCCCATAAGAATAGAGGAAATAAGAAAATACGATCAACAAGCTATTTAACAAACTCTAGTACTCACTCTTACCAATGAAATTAAAGGGACTAAATTGATAATACAAGAATACAGCTAGGATATCAACCACATGTTCATCTTCAAAAGCTGTTCAATTCGTAGTACCTGATGTACTTCATTCAATAAAGGCATATACAAGATAAATTACCTAAATGTGCCAGTTTACGATACCTCACAAGTATGAAACAATATCATTAACTTTTATACACACAAATGGCATCGACATACTGACCATTTATAACATACAACAGCCATCGTGCTAATCGCGAGGCACCCATGCTAACCATGTGCTCAGGCCTTCTAAACTTGTGACACACTATCAGTACAATAAAACGAACTGCTTTAAACGCACATAAATCATCAATCATATTACACAGCGTTTATATTTAAACGGAAGGGTGTTTTGTGCATCTTGTTTTATGTTTACCTGAAAAGAAGTTTATAAAAGTGAATAAAGGAAAAAAGGAAAAAGAGCGCTGCAGTAATGACTTCTTTCGTTGCGTATTTACTCTGAATGAAGCTCATCACGGCCGCGCCACCTACTGAGGCGTGCAATGACGTCATGACGCAGGTATGCCAAGTGAAAAATAATTAATTCAATAAATGCACATAACACCTTTTAAGAACAGCAAATGTAACACTATTTAGCAATATTAGAAAAATATCAATTTTATAAAACGGATTCAAAGAAAATGAACCACATAAACATATTTTATAAAACGGATTCAAAGAAAATGAACCACATAAACATAACTGGTATTCAAATATTCAAGCAAGATGAGCATTTGTGATTAAAAAGTATACATTTTTTATTTTTTATTTATAAAATGACCAATTGTTCCACTAGGTAAGACACTTATTCCTCAGCTGAGATCATGAGCCCTTTGAAGCTGCATTGAAACTGCAATTTGTACCTTCAACCCGTTGATCCCTCCTGAAGTCGCTAAATGTAGAAAAATCCTGGAATGTTTTCCTTAAAAACCTTTAATCTGTAAAAACAAAGACATGAACATCTTGTATGACATGGGAGTGAGTAAATTATCAAGAAATTTTAATTCTGGAGTGAACCAATTCCTTAAGAACACACAGCAGTAGTGCTAGATAAATGGTAAATTCAACTGTATATTCAGCAAAAACAAATAAATACTAGGGATGTGCACAAATAGTTCAGTAATTGCTATTAAAAATAAAATCACTATTCAAATTTTCTGTGTGTTGCTTTGCTGGCCGTAAATGCAGGGAATCCATGATGAATCCTAATAATTTATACACTGAGAACTAAATGCCATTTTCTGCCTTGCGAAATTTGGAATTACTTTGATTCATTTGATCAAAAGGAACTCCATTTTGTAAGATTATTTAGATCAGTCAAACTTAGGCTGGCCGCACACTAGAGGATTTTAAACCCTATTTATTTGTTCTGAGATTCTGGTCAGATTGACGTAGTTCTGTACAGGCCCCTACCACGATAGTTGATTGACAAGCCCCTCTTACCATTGCGTCGACTCCGGTGCAGGGGAAGACAAGAATGTGTCCGATTTAGCTATTGAGGTGTTTTGTTGCTGGATGTAATAATGAACATAGCAGTCATCATTTACTCCCGACATCTGAGCTGCTGAAGATGCAGAGTGTAGGATATTCTGTGCGCAGTTGGGTGGTTGGAACTCAGCTGGCCTAATTCTTCGATTAGAAAGAACTGCGGCTACTCCAGATTGAATATGTCCAATCTCAATATTTATTGATTTGTGTGGATATGAACAAAATGTGGTTTCTGTCAGAGAACAAAATAACTCTGATAAGTATACATGTGATATTATAAATGACAAATAAACAAAGATAAGCTATATACTCTATAAGAACTCCATAGAGAATTGTATAATTGTCTGAGGCAATAGTAAACATGACTAAACAAGAGCTTATATTCATATGAGCACTAAATGCAGCTTTATTAAACAGATCGGCGCTGTTGCTGCTTCTAGCATGTGGTGTCATATTACACCGATGTGTGCGCTGTTATAGCGCTCCCGTGTGCCCTTTCTAATCACTACTGAAATGCCGATCGGAGACTGAATAAATATATACATAAACACACGTGACAGTGCTCTATTATGGCAAATAAGCATATCTGATTGCAAAACAACTGGATAATTCGTCAAATACCGTTGACGTACAGCTACTGTATTTATACTGATGCTATAAATTTCCTGATGTGAATTAAACTGAATTACGCTATGATGCACTCTAAAGCAAATCTACAATGATAACAAATACAGTTACTTACGGAGTTATTAACGCACAGCAATACCACACAAGGGAAAAATGGACTTTAAAGGAATAAACAAAGCCAGGAAAACTCCGTATTACTCTACAATGCTGAACGCGCTGCCGAACTCAAAACTTTATGCGCGTGCACCAGACAAGTCTGGACAAGTTCAACTCACGCATGCGTGAGGCGGGTCAATTTTGTACACAGAGGATTAACGTTACTTTCGTTTTTAAGGGAATACGTCAATCCCCGATCTGCCTAAATTTATCTATGTTCGCGCGAATCATTCATGATCCAGCTTCATCTACAGAAGAAGTGAGTATAAGGGTTTTTTATGAATCTTTGCAAATCACCTTTCCTAATAGTGTGCTAGTTAGCCAGTTTCGCGGCTGAAGTTTAAAGTCAGCTTGTCACCCCAAGGAAGAGAGGGGGCGGAGTCAGCAGAGCTCATTAGCATTTAAAGCAACATGGACTAAAATGGCTTGATGAAAACAGAGCTGATTTTGACAGGGTAAATAAGGTGTTTTTTTACACTACCATTGAGAAATTTTAACCAAAGTATGTTATAGACTTTTACGGAAGTTCTAAGCGGCCATGCATTATTATAATTTTTCTGTCTTGTTTTCTCGTTATCACAACTTCATTTTCTCTGTGTATTCGGCATGAGAAAATGCTATAGAAGCAGCATCATCGCAGCATCATGGATGATCGTATTCGCTTTTACTTTGATCAGGGACTCACTCAAACTGAAATAGCTCTGTGTCTGTCAGTGATTGATGACTTACACATAAGTGTTCGAGACTTGAGAAGGAGGCTGTCAGGTCTGCAACTTTATCGTCGAAGACAATATAGCGACCCTGAACGTGTAGTCAATTTCATTGCCAGTCAACTTGAGGGACCGGGATGTCTGCATGGCTACCGAATGATGCATGAAAGATGCCGTTTGAATGGTTTGCGGCTGACCAGAGCAATGGTTAGAGAGATACAGATAAGTCTGGATCCATCAGGTGTGGAGGAAAGAAGAGGGAGAAGGTTGCGGAGGCGACGTTATGGAGTGCCAGGCCCTAACTATCTATGGCACATGGACTCTTACGACAAACTTAAGCCGTATGGCATAGCAGTTTAACAGCTGTATTGATGGTTTTTCGCGGCACATCTTCTGGATGCAAGCCTACTTCACCAATAACAATCCCAGAGTAATTGCTGGGTATTATTTCCGCGCTGTTGCTGAAAGAAGGGGTTGCCCTCAAATAATCCGATCCGATTTTGGCACCAAAAATGTCCACGTCAACAGGCTACAAGAGTTTCTTCGTGAAGACTGGAACTGTGCATGGACCGTGTGTCTTTCAAGGAACAAGCCAAGTAAACCAGAGAATAGAAAGTTGGTGGGGTATCTACAGACGCCAAAACGCCAGATTACTGGATGGATATGTTCAAAGAACTGCGGTCAACTGGTGATTTCACAGGTGATGCAACTGACAAAGGCCTTATACAGTTCTGTTTTCTCTCCATAATTCAGGTAACTGCATGTTGTTTAGCTTGCTATTAAATTATCTTATTTGTTTAAAGTCGTCTGGAGTGAGGTCGGTTCCAACAGGAGGGAAGCAGAGGAGGAAACGATGTTCTCCTGGGAATGTCTCCTTACTTCAATTGAAGGTACCTTTATACTTTTGAAGTAACTTCAAGGGATACTTTAACAAAATATAAATTCTGTTGTCATTTACTTGCCGTTATGTCCTCTATGAAACATGAATGATTTGAGTTTTAATTTACAATATATGTGTTGATTTTGTCTGTCCATTATATAAAGCAATCTTGTCTCTGCAGAAGACATACTTTCTGTAGCTTAAAAATGTTACATTTTATGGGTTTGGAAAATATGTCTGAGTAAATGACAATGTCTATTTTTGGTGAACTATCCCATGAATGCATGAAATCTGATTATTAACAAACAAGCAGATGATACTTCAATGATTGTAATTTTGCATATTTAAATTTAAGATGAATTTGTTTATATGTATGGGGGGTGCCTATAACTTGTAAATGCATCATCCACTTATTTTTAGTTACTGTACATGTATTCTCATTGTTTGTCAGATGAAGTACTACATTGGCATAAATATTAAACAATAAATTTGTCATTTGTTTGTATTAAGACTTAATTAACAGTAGGTAAAATAAATGACTAATACTTAAATGAGACAACTGAGCAAGTAAACTGTATTTTTTGTGATGTAACTTTTATTGTACAGAAAAAAGAGTGCAGTTGTCCTTCGAAGACCTCCTTGCTTTTGTGACTGGAGCAGATGCAGTGCCGCCACTTGGATTCCCACAGCAGCCTGAAATTCAGTTTTTTGACCAAGAGAGTGAATCTAAACGATTTCCCTACGCCTCCACCTGTTCAGTGGTCCTGTACCTACCAAGAGGTGCTTCTTCGCAATTAATATCTTTTCTTTTCGTAACCTGTTTTTGTCACCCTGCTGCCCAAGTTAACCGTTTCTTGTCTAATGGTTACATCTCGACTTTGCAGTTTCTATAGTGTTTTTAGTAGTAATAGTGACTCTTTTCTCTTTTCCCTCTGTTTACACCTTAGAGAAGACCAGCTATATTACGGGAAGAAGTGTCCACAACCAACGTATTGAGCGTCTGTGGAGGGATGTGTGGTGTGCAGTTACCTCCAATTATTATGCACTGTACACATTTCTGAATGTTTAAATATCATATCTAAATAGTCTTTTGGATAAAATATAGAAATTGCTTTAATTCTAATATTCAGTCCCTGTATATGTGAAAAGAGAGTCAGTAGTCCTCTGTGTGAGGAAAGCGAGTCGCCAGCTGAGGAGAGTCGGTGGTCTTATTTGTGACCTTCCGGCCTGCCATACAGAACTGTCCATTTTGACTGCGCTTATTTCACTCCTCCCCTCACTCCAGCCGCCTACTCTCACCAACACTTCAGGTGTGGCGAGGTGCATCTCAAACAAGCCTAATAGCTGTCATTGCGTTGCACTACTGAGCCACGTAATGCATTTTATTTAACCGATTTCTGAGGGAAGCAGCGTGAAACCTTGGGCGTTCGTTCATATTCTACATCTGCTTAACTGTCGATATAGTTCACATAATCATCAGTAAAGTGTATTCTGAGATCTGAGGTCTTATATCACTGTATTAGTTCACTGAATCCTGGAGTGTGACGTATGAGGGGAACGCCAGTATTACAGCACAGCGTCACACAAGCCATGATACAAAGTTACAGAAACTAAGCAACCGAAAGCAATATATGTCTTCCTCAGATGTAATGTTAGTTCTGTAGGATCCTAACCCCACATATTATCTTTATTTTAGCTTTTAGGGAATCACTCTTAAGATGATTATATGATTGCTATTAATCAGAATATCCAACTTATACCTGGTTAACGATACCTTATTAACGACTTGTCCAGCAAGTATTAAAATCAGCACGTTATTTCTTAACCATTTGTCTATCTTATTCGCTGGCCAACGATAAAACAACCCAAATAGTTAACTTTAGTTATCAAGCTCATGAGCGTTGGTAACACGCAATCTTTTTGGCAAATAATTACGATTCACATAGCACAGACAAGAGATTTCTTAATGGAATCAAAGTTTATTTACTACTCTAACATGACACTAACTAGACAACACAAAACAGACGATTTAAACATACATACATACAGGTAATGAGTTGTTTTGATCTGAAGAGAGTCTTAGGTTCTAATGCAAGTTTTCAACCTGAGGGAAATCACACGCAGGAACTCTTTATCCTTACTCTTAACAGATAGATATCACCAGTTTCAGCCAATTTAAGAGATTTTGCCTTACTGTTTCTTCAGTTGTTTCCGATCGAACTCAGTCTTTTGTTTTCGGTTGAAGACGTCTCTGCTGAAAACTTTGCTCTCAGTCGAGATCAGTTCTTTCCGGGTTCGAGACGGACCGTGCACGGATTGGCTGCTTGGTAGATCGCAGTCACGAGAACACTCTTCGTTGGTTGGAGGGCTTCGTGCTGACTTGATGACGCTCCCAGGAAGTCGTTCGGTTCTTGGCTTCAGATGTTAGTTTCTTTCAAAGTTGAATATTGATCGCGGTTGCAATGCTCAGCCGTGATGTTAGTGGCCAGACGCGCTTTGCAGCGCGTGAGCAGAACGAGAGACGAGCGAGGCGAGCGTGAGCTCTTCCTTTTCAGTTTTCAACTCCAACTCCAACTTTTCAGTTGCGCATCTGTTTTTAACGGGCCGATTTGGGATCCACCCACGGGCGCCTGATCCAATCGGATTCTTCCTGTGGGGCGTTTGATCTAATAGCAAGTGTTTCTGTGGGGCGGAGCCCCGCCCTGCACAGCTGCATGTTGTGCATACATTATCTTGTTCAGTTGTTTTGTCACATTAAGAACTATTCAACAGCAGATTTCTATCCATATTGTAATCATGCATTGATGAAAACAGATCATTTTCATTCACACCAAAATATTATCCACGAGATTATCTTTCGTCTGAAACCAAACTCCACATAATTTTGCATAACTAAAACACATATATCGATTCTATCCATTACGCAGTTAATGCATCGATTAAATGATCCTGAATTCTAAATAATCACAAAGAGCATGTGAACTGACATCTAGGGACCAGTTTAAATTTATATATTCTGGAAAAAGATTACCATAATACCATAAGTCCAAAATAACGCAACAAGCTTTCACATGTCACAAAAACATCCTTTGATATATATGTTGTAAATATATGGTATATAGTGTTTTTGTTTTCGAGTATAATTTCTTTCAGTAGCAGAAACTAGTATAACTTTGTTCCTTTTTAAACACAACATATTCTAACTCAAAGGTGTGGCGTCTCCAGTCATTTTGATAGCCGGAGAAAAACAGGCGCGTTTCCCCCCTCCTTTGGGGGAAGCACGAGGTCGTAAAAGTCTTCTTCAGCGATTACTTTCTTGAATTACGGCGCTCAAAGAGTCAGATTCAGAGGAGTATCTGGCGCCACGTAAATTAGAATCCGGGAATATGAGTTCTGTTTTCTTTGAAAATGACAAAACGGGAATTTTCTTCGCTATATTCTGGTTTTATTGTCCCAGGAGAAAAGGGGGGGGGGCATTCCAGAAGACGCCAGGCTGTCTGGGAGTTAGGTGTGTGTGTGTTCTGTTAGGACCCAAGCACTACAGTTCTGTACTTCAGAATTGGGTAAAAGAGCATTATAATCTCAATTGTGGTAGAGAAAGCTACTTACATGTAGGCTACGGGAAACAGCAAAGATGTTGAATTAAACATACACACAATCAGCTTTCCATATGTTTATACTGGCCCCAATAATTAAAACTTCTACTTGGCGCTTGCTCCATTTCTGCAAATCAGTTTTTGTAAATGAATGACCTGATCCACATATGGCCTTCATCAACAGCCGCTTGCGCCACCTGCTGGTGTGCTCAACATCCAGCTGACATCAGCTAGAGATCATGCATCGGTGCTCTACTGCTATTCCTGCGAGTCTCGGATGTGCAACGCTGCATTGTATTTTTAACCTGTTAACGTTTACCAGAGCGACGGCGCACTGAAGCGTTTTTTTCCCCACAAGTTTAATGTTTATGAATGAATTTAACGTGAAAGAATATCATTAATCTTGGCAAACTATATATCATTCTGAAGGTCTAAGCCTCAAGCATCGACGACAGATCGCTGTTTTTCGATGGAAAGCTTATAAGGAATGTATTTGCTACATTTGTGTAAGCAGTACACATCAAAACAGGCAGAATAAAAAAGCCGTACGTACCAGATTCATTGTAATAACGAGCCACAAACGCGTCCACTGCTGAAATCCCAGTTTAGTTAGACAGGTAAGGGTCCACAGAACAACATCCCAGCGAGCACTTTTAGTCCAGCGAAACAATAACGTTGTAATAAGGATGAATATTCCTTTGTTTACGTTTCATTTCTTCGGGAAAGTTATTGTTCGCGTCTGTTATGGAATAAATTACGCTCAAAAACAGCGTCTTGGTAGCAAAAAAACAACACGGTGTTGTAGCATACAGTTTTACAAACAGAATGAGACCGTCCTCGGAAAAAAAAGTCTCAGAAAAGCAGAATATAGATTATTTTAATTTGGCGCTCCCTCCTGCCAGCCGTGACGCAGGCTATGACGCTGTCATCTGAGCGGGGCGTAACTTAGCGATCTGCTTTTTACATAAAAAAACTGTTTTTTTTCTTCTGTTTTTCGTGATTAAACCAGAAAAACGCAAAATAAATGAACAAAAACAATTTTTAAAACTTGGGCTCTTAAACATTAGATCACTCGCACCCAAAGCAATTATTGTAAATGAAATGATCACAGATAATCATTTTGATGTACTCTGCCTGACTGAAACCTGGCTGAAACCAAATGAATATTTTGGTCTAAATGAGTCTACTCCACCAAGCTACTGTTATAAACATGAGCCCCGTCAGACTGGTCGTGGCGGCGGTGTTGCAACAATATATAGTGATATTCTCAATGTTACTCAGAAAACAGGATACAGGAGGTTTAACTCATTCGAAATACTTCTGCTTAATGTTACACTGTTAGATATGCAAAAGAAATCTCTCCTATCTCTTGCTCTGGCTACTGTGTATAGAGAGCCAGGGCCATATACAGATTTCCTAAAAGAATTTGCAGATTTCCTCTCAGATATACTAGTTAATGTTGATAAACTGCTAATTGTCGGAGATTTTAACATTCACGTTGATAATACAAATGATGCGTTAGGACTTGCGTTTACTGACCTAATAAACTCTTTTGGAGTCAAGCAAAACGTCACCGGGCCCACTCATCGTTTTAATCATACGCTAGATTTAATTATATCGCATGGACTTGATCTTACTGATACAGATATCGTACCTCAAAGTGACGATGTTACTGATCATTTCCTTGTATCGTGCATGCTGCCTATTACTGATATTAGTTATATGGCTCCGCGTTATCGTCTGGGCAGAACTATTGTTCCAGCCACCAAAGACAGATTCACAAATAACCTGCCTGATTTATCTCAACTGCTCTGTGTACCCATAAATACGCATGAACTAGACGAAATGACTAGCAACATGGGCACTATTATCTCTAACACATTAGAAGCTGTTGCCCCCGTCAAATTGAAAAAGGTTAGAGAAAAACGTACTGCGCCATGGTACAACAGTTATACCCATTCTCATTCTCTCAAGAAAGAAACTCGTATTCTTGAGCGCAAATGGAGAAAAACTAAATTAGAAGTTTTCAGAATTGCGTGGAAAAACAGTATGTCCAGCTATAGACAGGCTCTAAAAGCTGCCAGGGTAGAGCATATCCGCAAACTCATAGATAATAACCAAAACAATCCAAGGTTCTTATTTAGCACAGTGGCTAGACTAACAAATAAACAGACACCACCCGATCTAAATATTCCCCCACAGTTTAATAGTCATGACTTTATGAATTTCTTTACTGATAAAATAGATAACATCAGAAATACAATATCAAATGTAGATTCTACTGCGTCTAGTATTTCAGCTTCATTCATCGCACCCAAAGAAAAACTGCCGTGCTTTACAACTATAGGACAGGAAGAGCTAAATAAACTTATCAGTGCATCTAAACCAACAACGTGTTTATTAGATCCTGTACCTACTAAATTACTGAAAGAGTTGTTACCCGTAGCAGAAAAACCGCTTCTCAATATTATTAACTCATCGTTATATTTAGGTCACGTCCCAAAACCATTCAAGGTGGCAGTTATTAAGCCTCTTATTAAGAAACCACAACTAGATTCAAATGAACTGGCAAATTACAGACCCATTTCAAATCTTCCGTTTATGTCAAAAATTTTAGAAAAAGTTGTGTCCACTCAATTATGCTCCTTTTTGCAAAAAAATTATCTCTATGAAGAATTTCAATCAGGTTTCAGGCCCAATCATAGTACAGAAACTGCACTTGTTAAAATTACGAATGACTTACTACTTGCTTCAGATCAAGGCTGCACCTCATTGCTAGTATTACTTGATCTTAGTGCTGCGTTTGACACTATAGACCATAATATACTCATAGATCGATTACAAAAATATATTGGTATTCAAGGACAGGCTTTAAGATGGTTTAGATCCTACCTGTCCGATCGCTACCACTTTGTTCATTTAAATGGAGAGTCATCTCAATTATCACCAGTAAAGTATGGAGTACCACAAGGATCTGTCCTAGGTCCTCTGCTATTTTCAATTTACATGTTGCCCCTTGGAAATATTATTAGAAAACACGGGATAAGTTTTCATTGCTATGCTGATGATACTCAATTATATATCTCAACAAGACCAGATGAAACTTCTCAACTATCTAAGCTAATAGATTGTGTAAAAAGTGTAAAAGATTGGATGACCAATAATTTCCTCCTATTAAATTCAGATAAGACAGAGATATTACTTATTGGACCAAAAAACAATACACAGAATCTCGTGGATTATAATTTGCAACTAGACGGATGTACTGTTACGTCCTCTAAAGTCAAAAATGCAGAAAAGCTAGTTCATGCATTCATGACCTCTAGACTGGACTATTGTAATGTACTGCTAGCTGGTTGTCCTGCATCTTCAATAAACAAGCTACAGATAGTCCAAAATGCAGCAGCTAGAGTTCTTACCAGATCAAGAAAATATGATCATATTACTCCAATTTTACAGTCTCTGCACTGGCTACCTATTAAGTTCCGTATCATTTACAAATTATTATTACTTGCCTTTAAGGCCCTAAATGGTTTAGCACCTGCGTACCTAACTTGTCTTCTACCACGCTATAATCCAACCCGCTCCCTAAGGTCGCAAAACTCTGGACTTTTGGTAGTACCTAGGATAGCAAAGTCCACTAAAGGAGGTAGAGCTTTTTCACATTTGGCTCCCAAACTCTGGAATAGCCTTCCTGATAACGTTCGGGGTTCAGACACACTCTCTGTTTAAATCTAGATTAAAGACACATCTCTTTAGCCAAGCATTCACATAATGCATTTTATAATCTTGTACTGCAGTTATATCTGATCAAATGTACATTATTATTATTCTTTAGCTTGGGTTGAACAATTTATTTTTGCTTAGATGGAACAGCAGCTACGCTAATCATGTCTCTGCTTGTCTCTACGTTCCTGGAATTACAGAACTTCAGTCTGGATCTAACCATTACATGATCTGAGATGACCGAACACCTGAGATGGAGGATCAGCGCCGGGAGATGACGTATGTGTCCCTGATCGTAGGCAGAGGCCAAACACCTGGATGAACGCCAGAGACAGATCCCCATTGAGGACCCCACCACTTAGACAGCCATCGGAAAAGACCACTGGAACTAGCTGAGCCCATTCAATCTGACTTGCTGCAGTTTGGAACTGAACTGCTGGTTTGTTTGGCCAGAGGAGAATTGGCCCCCCGACTGAGCCTGGTTTCTCCCAAGGTTTTTTCTCCATTCTGTCACCGATGGAGTTTTGGTTCCTTGCCGCTGTCGCCTCTGGCTTGCTTAGTTGGGGACGCTTCATTTCCAGCGATATCGCCGACCTTATTGCAAAGACACTATTTAAACTTATTGACACATTATTTTCCTTTTTTTGATATTGTGCAGTGCTTTGACACAATTTGCATTGTAAAAAGCGCTATATAAATAAAGGTGACTTGACTTGACTTGACTTCTTCTACATTTTTTATATGTGTGTGTGTGTGTATTGTGTGGGGAATGTGGCCGTATCTGCATGATTATAATATGTATGGACGCACATCAGCGTGTTTATTAGCGACTCTATGACGGCTATCATTGTGATTCATTGATCAGCTATTATTGATTATATGGCCCATCTGTATGATTATCATCTGAATGGAAGCACATCAGCGTGTGTTTACTGACTCTATGACCATGTCTGGCAATATCACTTCACGTCTGGCAATCAGAATACTTCAGTATACATACTATATACAAAGCAGTTTTTTTCTATTTCATTCCTTTTTTATTACTCAAATAATTATTTTTGCATTTTTTAGTGCTCAAATAAATCTGTCTATTATTTTATAATTGAAAAACTATGCAGGAATATGTATAATGACTAAAATAGCTTGTATAATTCTGCAATCCATTTGGTGGTTATTTTTCCTCAAACAGGGGGGTGGGGGGGACTATAAATAGTTTCTGAAAAAATATTGCAGGAATCTAATTTTTCATGGTATCTTCTTCAAATTTGAAATATGAACTCATGAGACACATGGCTTTCGATCCATTACTTTTCTGGATTGCTCCAGGACTTATTTCATGTATTTGTATATGAAATAAAAAAAACATTCAGTGTGGAAAAATATTTTTCAAGGCACGTCAGTGCCTATAACTTTTTATCTTTTTGAGCATTATCAACTCTGGATGATAGATAGTAAAGCCCAGAGTCTCTTTTTTCCAAAGATACCTAATTTGTTTGTGTAGCACACTTTGTCACAAACTGTTACCATTTTAATTTAGGTAAGTTATTTTCACCTGTGAGGCCCACAATGGGGGCGAAGGTTAACAGGTTAAACAGATTGAATATTTTGGAAGTGAATTCTGGAAGGTGAATATGAAGTTTGAATTATGAAAATGTGTGTGAAATATTTTGAATTGAAACATTCACAGCTTAAATAAACAACTATGTTAAATTTCAGGACCTAAAAATGCAAGCCCTGGAAACAAAAGGCATTAAAATGCAAGCACTGTTAATTGCAATACATCTTTTTTTCGATTTGTGGAATTCAGCATGCTTCATGTTTCAAAAACTATTATTCTCATTATTCTGCTTCCATAGACTCAATTCATCCACTCATTAGAAGAAACTCCAGCACATTAAATAAGTGTCTGACAAAATAAATATTCTAAATGTGCAGTTGTAGGCATTTGCTAGGTACAAGGTTGAGAAATACTGCTTTAGATGAGAAGTTATTACTAGTTTTGTACTGTTGAACTTGTGTCAAAAAGGTGTGTGATGTTTCTATGGCAGTATAAACTGTGAAATCCTCTTCTCACAGATCCATTGATAAGCTGTATTACAGTCAACATCACTCCACCCTACTAAATTAAGATAATCTGGCCGAGGCACAGCCATAGTCACAGCACAGTTCTCTCCTCTTCCTCCATTTGGCTCTGTTGTTTCTCTATTGGACGCCCAGAAGCTGAAAGTACAGGTCAGCATTAGATGATCAGTGTTGCTTTCTGTGTGAATCATTTATTACATAATAATCAGTTCAGTTCAGTGATTTCTCACCTAGAGTTCAGTGTGCTGCCATCAACCCATTTCCAGCTGCCCTCTACATCACTGTCAGTCAGACCAATATAAACTATAGCAGCACCAGACATGTTCTGAGCAAAATCCTGAGAAAAAGAAACAGTTCATGAATAGACACACTTCATCTGATCATCTCTCATTTAGCTGCTAAACACTATAAACACATAAAACTGCTTTTCACTCACTTGTTCCTGTCTGTTGTTTATGCTGATCAGATCTGCTCCTCTCTGTGTACAGTATCTTCTGCTCTCAGTCCAATTCTTCTTCTCATTGGACTTGTAGTAAAAACTGGATTGATAGAAAGTCCATCCATCTGTTAACAGAACCAGCTCAGCTGTCAGCTTTTTATTCCCATTTACACTCATCTGTCTGTATCTTATAACAGATAAAATAATCATATATTGTGTGCACAGGAAGTTACAGAGACCACAACCCAACTCATGCTTTTTTAAATGTCTGCTGTATAGCAAATAACTACATAGACGATAGAAACTTTACCACAAATCTGAAGTTCATTTCTCAGCTGCTCTCTCTCATTGGTCAGGTTTGTGTTCTTGAGCATTAGCTGCTCTCTCTCATTGGTCAGGTTTGTGTTCTTGAGTATTAGCTGCTCTCTCTCATTGGTCAGGTTTTCATTCTTGGATATGAACTGTTGTCTCTCTTGAGTGAAGACGACACACAGCACTATGACTGCAGTCAGCAGAAGAACACACAGCAGAACCAAACACACTACAACTGCTCTGTATCTTCTGATCTTCACACAATCACTTCCTGAAGAACACAGACATGCTGTTAGTCCCTTCACAAGCATTAAATACAGCACAGGTACATAACTGCTTTGTCTCTTTGAGGGTTTGTTCCTGTGCCACTATTTAAAATTATTAATTATTACCTTCTGTACCTGTGTGTTCAGATGGCTGGATTCTTGTTGTTTTCGGGTCTTTTATCTCCATTGTGATTTTACCTCTCATAGCATCAACATTTTCATAGAGATCATCTGTCTTCTTTTGTCTTGCTCCTGTGTCCATTTTCTGAGTCGTACCTTTATTGAATTTCAGAGAGTTCTAGTGAAGACGAGAGCGTTCTAAAATATAACCTAAATCTAGGCTAATACATTTTTTACCTAACTAATAACCATAACAACTAATACTAGCAGCTTTTCAGAGCTGGACATTATTATACTCCTGTTGTGTCCTGATGTGTGGAAAGTTTTTTTTTAATGTACAGAAATTCAGCTCACCTCAGAATGTTTGTTCTGTCAGAAGTTTAAAGATTATACCAGAAACTTGCCACTATTTGATTATTCAAAATGTTATCGTCAGACTTTCCTGACATTTCTGGAAGGTAAAAAAATACTTAGATTCCTTTCCTTCTGTAAGCATGTCGTTATTAAAAGGTGCGTTGTTATGTAAGACATAACTACATTACATGGAAAAATATACTGTCAATGAAAACATAAGGCTGAAAAAGTAACTTCATCAGGATAAGCAATAAACATAAGTATTATACCTAAACCCTTTAAAATAATCTATAAATTCCATAAATGTGTCTTTAATTAACCTAGAATGATGAAACGTGTGATTATTTACATTGTAAACAGATTTAACATTTGAGTTTATTTTGTTGATGTTTTTCATGTGGTCCATATATGCACTAGAATTACTCTTATGAAAACTAATCAGATTATATTCCTGTTATGTAGAAACTACTAAAAAGTACAAAGAAACAGACACACTTTACCAAAACAACCCTCAACATCATATTTCTCCAGTTTTAGCTGCTCTCTCTTTACTCAGATACTCATTCATGGATATGAAGTGCTTTATCAAGATGTGTGCTATTATGTTGTGAATATAATGAATATTATGAAATGCATTCTCATGCAGTACCTGTGAGTTCAGATGACTGGATTCTCGTTGCATTACTGTCCGTGGTCTGTCTTCCAAATTGTCCCTTTGTAACAAACTCATTTTCATAGATATCATTGATGTTTTTCCCATGTTCTCTGTACATGTTTCTATATTTTCATTCACTTTCTGATAGTTTTGGTGTCGTAAAGATGCCAACAAGCTAACACTAGCTTCTCTCCTGAAGTGAACTGTGTTTGTGTAGCCATGTAATTATGCAGAAAGGAACTGTTTCATGGAAATATCACATGTTATTTATGCATAAAGGAACTTCAGCTTGCTGCAGAACATCACTATATGTTTCAACAATGTGGATTGTGTTCATGTAAATGAGGTTTGATTACATTTATTATCACTCACAGATTCACTTAGTATTTGTATAAAGTCTTCAGGGGCTTGATCCTTTTGATGCTGGCTGGTGTTTGGGACATTTACAGCTTTTGAAATGTTTCCAAAAGACAGCTGCTCTTTTATTTTTAATGGTAGTTCTTCAAACACTGAACAAAATATTCAGTGATTTTTAAGAGGGTTAAGTCTTGAAAGGATCTTGTGTTCATAAATTTGGGCTAAATCTATTGAGGTTCATTAAACTAAAATGTAGGCTCAACTTTCTTACAGAATTTTTGAATAAAACACTTTTTATAATATATTTGTAAAAATCATTTGAGCACCCTACTGTTGCTATGGTTAATTGTCAAGTCATCACATATAAGTTACAGTGTTTTAAAATTGCTTACACACTGAAAATTGTACTTGAGACACACTAAACACAGTTCTGTACATTAGACACATCTTTCAAAACTAACAGCTCGTGTGCTTCATTTTGGAAACACTGTCTATTAAATGCTATTAGATACCTACATAATTTGTTCCCTTATAGTCGTGGGGTAGTCGTGGCCTGATGGTTAGAGAGTCGGACTTGTAATCCAAAGGTTGCAGGTTCGAGTCTCGGGCCGGCAGGGATTGTAGGTGGGGGGAGTGAATATCCAGCGCTCTCTCCACCCTCAATACCACGACTGAGGTGCCCTTGAGCAAGGCATCGAACCCTCACGCATCATAAATGGCTGCCCACTGCTCCGGGTGTGTGTTCACTGCTGTGTGTGTGCACTTTGGATGGGTTAATAGCAGAGCACAAATTCCGAGTATGGGTCACCATACTTGGCTGTATGTCACTTCACTTATGATTAAGTAACTGAATGTCAGGTGTGTTTTGGTGTTGTATGAAAGTAAATTGTAAAAAATCTTTTGAAATTGAATTGTGAAATATTATCTGATGTGTATGCTAGTATATGTATGACATGTGATAGGTTGTCTCAGGGTTTCCTGTTATGATTGTTATATTTTAACCCAAACCAAAGGAGAACAACAGTGATCTGTTCTCCATTCTTTTCTTCTTCTGTTTTAAATTATTTTTTTTCTGCATGTGAATTTCTTTGTAAAACTACAGTTTTAAAGGATGGCTGTAAACATTAGTTACTATTTACTGTACAGTAAGTGCAAATTATGAAAGTATGGTTCTTTGAACTGACACTTTCTGCACCCCATTGTATTGTAGTATGGTATCATAGTATGTAATATAACAAAATCTTCAGTGTATGATCGTTACAGTACATAGGCCAAGGTCTGTTATATTTCCAGTAGGCGCTTCATTTAGAGTTCTGTAATTGCAAATGTAATGGTTTTTAGGTTTTTAATCATGGTTTTTAATCACTCCTCAAGTGGACTTTACACTTAAGTTCTTCGGGGTCATATAGACCCTAAACATTTACATAATGGAAATGTTTGCATAAGGAAATATAAAAAAATTTATATAATAAACTATATATCATTTTTTTACATTTACTTATTAACTATGCATTTATGCTGTTTTTGTGGACATATATATATTTTTTTTTACCTATTTACTGCACAATTACTCAACTACGCCATAAATTGGCTTATGAAATATTTATTTTTTATGAAAAAAATAACTTAAATGATGACCTAAATTAAATATAAAAGGTTTCTAGATATTGGCCAATGTGTTAGGGATAGAATACTGCCATCTGCAGGTTAGAGGAAAAACTTTAGAGGAATTACAGTTAAAGAAAGAAAGTGTATTATCATTTTCAATTTCATGTCTCTCGAGTGAAGATGACACACAGCACTATGACTGCAGTCAGCAGAAGAACACAAGAACACTGATCTTCACACAATCACTTCCAGAAGATGAACAAACATTATTCTCTTTATTCATTTTGCACAGCACACAAACACTGAAAACATGTAATTAAATGCATTCTTAACATGAGTACCTGTGCGTTCAGATGATTGGATTCTCGTTGTTTCTGTCCGTCAGGGGCGTAGATTACGCGGGGGACGTGTCCCCCCCACTTTTTATAAAAAGTAAATTCGTCCCCCGCACTTTTTCATTGGACAGTTGTGTTCTCGACATGTTGAGGTTTTAATGGAGCAATGTATATAAATGCAGAATGATTTAAAATTCAAAGAGACAAGATATACATGACGTTTATGTTTCCATGGCAATCAGTCACTCAGTTTGTGACGTCACGACATGCCCAGGCTCGCGCCCGCGCTGTATCTATCATTCATTAGAGGTCGAGATGAGTTCAAAGCGGCAAGAAACTCTTCACTCCTTTTTTACAAAAAAGTCAAGCAGCGTAAGTTGTCATGTGGGATCCGAATAGTGTTGCACAATGTTGAGTGACTCTGCCTATTGATCTTGCTGAATAATTAGCAAGTTTTGATGTTCATTATATGGAGAAAAAAAAGCTGCCTGGACAAACATGCACTTATTTATTTTCAGTGTATTTTTCCGTAACTCTTTTTATTTTAACACGTATGTATGTTATCAGAACCCTTCAAATAAGAATAAATATAATGTTGAACTGAGATTTTACAGCGTTTGCAGCATTTTGACACTCTGCCAATACTACATGATGTATTTCAATCAAGTATGCAAGCACTGATCTGATACAGGATCGATCTTCATTTAGGGCTGCTCTGTCATTATTGCACTAATTTGACATTTTTTATGTGTTGTCAAGAATGAACAAGAAACAGTCAGCCTAGGCTTGTTAGAGCAGAATCAGGACGACACGCAAGAAAAACACACTTCACAGCTGAGAAGAACTGATAGAGTGTCTTTTAACACCTGGCTGGTTTTACATTGTATCAAATCTATTAATACACAAGCGTTTGTAGGATTATATATGGACCAATCATAGAAAACACATAATTAGTCAAATATAGAAAAATAAAAAATAACATTCTCAGCTATCATTTTTAACTACAGTAGGTAATTATTAGCTTGCATATTGGTTGTTTATTAGCACTTAAGCACATATTAATTCTGTATTCTTCATGACCATATTCTGCATCCCATAATCCTAAACTTAACAACTACAACGACTACCTTACAAGCTATTAATAAGCAGTAAATGAAGAGTTTATTGAGGCAAAAGTAATAGTTAATAGTGAATGTGTTCCCCATTCTAAAGTGTTAAAATAATTTAGGATACAAATGATTGGTTATTGTCCAGCAGTGTACTTAATGTGTTATTTTCTTCTGTATGTCACTATTCCCTGTATGTACATGTTTCAAACACTACTTTATTTGCTGTAGACAGACGCAGAAGTGAATTCAGAGTTGAGAGTGAATGAGGCAGAAAGTTTCAGTGAGGCTTCAGAGGTAAAGATTATTTACAGCATTGTCTATGATAAGATATTTCTTTTAACATAGACTAATCAGACTAATGTATAATAGAACAGAACGGAATAAAGAAGTATGTGAATGTGCAAGTATCCATTACTGTGTGCCATGTACTGTATACAACACTCACAAAATACAATCTGAAATATGTAAACAATAGTACCCTTATAAGGACATCTTTGTAACTTATACTCAAAAAGGTGCACATTAGTACCTTAGAGTACCAATATGTACCGTAATGTACAACTATGAAACTTTTTGGTGTAAATAAGGTACAAAGATGTGCTTTTAAGGGTACTGTCCCAGTGACAAGCTGTTGTATTTCTTTCTTTCTTTCTTTCTTTCTTTCTTTCTTTCTTTTTTCTCTCTTTCTTTCCTTCTGTTTTATAATCATATATAATAATATAATCATAAAGCATATTAAGCAAAAAGGTATGATTAAAAATAAAACCTGTCAATTAGACAAGGGTTAATAAAAAAAAACAAAAAAAAAACAGGTATAAGACTAGACATTCCGTCCCCCCCACTTTTGAAATGATGGCTACGCCCCTGCTGTCCGTGGTCTCTTCTATAAAATGTCTTTTCTGAAAAGTCATTTTCATAGATATAATTGATGCTTTTCTCATGTTCTTTGTGCATTTTCCCTTTTCTATATTTTCATTCACTTTCTGTCAGTTTGACTGTTGTTAAGATGCCAATAAACTAACCCTAGTTTCACTCCTGGAGTAGACTGTGCTGTGTTCCTCATCTGTGTTTGTGTGGCCAGTATTTATGCAGTTAAAGAACAGTTAAGGAACTGTTTTTGTGTAAATGTTTTAAGTATTTTTGCATAAAAGGAACTTCAACTCTCTGCAGAAGGACACTGGAAATAGTTCATTGTTTCAACAATGTTTATTGTGTTCATTTAAATGAGGATCACATGCCTTTCACAGATTGACTCAGTTCAAACAGTTATATCCTTAGACACATCTTTCAAAATCAACAGCTCTTATATTTAACTGTATGTTAAATATAAATCTTATCGGTAACTGTATGTCTGTCTAATAGTACACTGTGTGTACTGAGTATATGTATGTGTATATTACACATTGTCATCTGTATAAGTCTGTACGTATGTATGGTAATGTCTATATGTAAATTGTTTCTGCAGTGTCTGGAGCATGCTCTCAAGAATTTCACTCACGAAGGCACATGTGCTGTGGTGATGTGACACTAAAAGTGATTTGATTTGATTTAATTTAGGAAATTCAGTGATTTGAGAAACATCCATTTTTCACCCTTGCATTTCTGTTTACAGTACTTTGTAAAAATATACTGAATATGCAAGTCACTCTTATTTCTTCACTCTTCAAGATTCAAGATTCAAGAGTTTTATTTGTCACATACACAATTATACAGAGTATAACCAGCAGTGAAATGTAGGTCAGGTCCACTCCAAGGACAGTGCAATTATAAAGTATACAAATATTAAGAGAAGAAAAGTAGGAAAAATAAAATAAAAGAATAAAATAAAATAAAAGATAAGATAAAAAATATAAATATAAATGTAGGTCGGTATGTTGTTGACTTAAATAGTAATATAAGAGGAATGTGCAAAAATAATGTGCAAAAAAGTTGTACAGGGTATTTAAATAGCAGCAATATGAGGTAGAGAAAAATTATGAATAGCTTATTGATATGGTGATATTTACATGGAGTCAAGTGATGTTATGACACAGAGTTAGAGTTTAGGAGCCTGATGGCCTGGGGGAAGAAGCTCCTCCTAAGTCTCTCAGTTTTTGCCATCAGGCTACGGAAGCGCTTACCAGATGGAAGCAAAGTGAATAGATGGTTACCAGGGTGATTTGAGTCCTTGATGATTTTGACAGCTCTATTTTTGCAGCGTTTGAGGTAGATGTCCTGCAGAGAGGGGAGAGCAGACCCTGAGATGCGCTCAGCTAAGCGCACAACTCTCTGTAGAGCTTTGCAGTCCTGATTGGAGCTGTTTCCATACCACACTGAGATGTACTGAGTCAATACACTTTCTATGGTCCCTGAATAGAAAGTTTTCAGGATTGCTGGTGAGACCCTGAATTTCCTAAGCTGTCGCATGGTACAGTCTTTGCCTGGCTTTCTTGACCTGTGTTTGGATGTGTGTAGTCCAAGTCAGGTTCTCGGAGATGTTTACACCGAGGTACTTGAAGCTACTCACCCTCTTCACAGGGGTCCCACTGATCATAAGAGGAGTGTAGGGCTGCTGCTGTCTCTTCCTAAAGTCCATGATCAGCTCTTTAGTTTTGCACACATTCAGAGAGAGACAGTTGTCCTGGCACCATGATGTGAGTCTCTCTACCTCGTCCAAGTATGCGGTCTCATCGTTGTTGGAGATGAGGCCCAGAACCACAGTATCATCAGCGAATTTGACAATAGATGTGGAGCTGTGAGAGGACACGCAGTCATGCGTGTAGAGAGAGTAGAGCAGGGGACTCAGGACACAGCCCTGTGGGGCTACTATGTTCAGAGTGATGGAGTTTGAGGTGAACTGACCAACTTTCACCACTTGAGGTCTGCCGGTGAGGAAGTCTTGAATCCAGTCACAGAGTGAGGAGTTTAGGCCGAGGTCTGTGAGTTTAGATGCCAGCTTGATGGGGACTATAGTGTTGAAAGCTGAGCTATAGTCAATGAATAGCAGCCTTACATAATTCCCATTGTTGCTGTCCAAGTGTGTGAGGGAAGAGTGGAGAACGTGAGAAATGGCATCGTCCGTGGATCTGTTTGGGCGATAGGCAAACTGAAGAGGGTCCAGAGTATCAGGGATGGAGGAGCAAATGTGGCTCTTTTCAAGTCTCTCAAAAACCTTCATGACTATAGATGTGAGGGCAACTGGGCAATAGTCATTCAGGCAAGAGGGTTTATTGTTCTTTGGCACAGGGATAATGATGGATTTTTTTAATGAGGTGGGAACCACGGAGGTAGCAAGGGACGTGAACAAAGATAAACGTGAACAAACCAGCGAGCTGATCGGCACAGGACCTCAGAACACGGCCGGTTATCCCATCAGGTCCGGCTGCTTTCCTGACGTTCACTCTCTTTAGCGCCCTCCGAACCTCATCCTCCGACACGGTGATTACAGGATCATCGCTGCTCTGCCTGCTGCTTCCTGACGCGCTGATCGGCAGAGATGCGCCGCCACCATTGAAGCGGCCGTAGAAGATGTTTAACTCGTCGGCCAGCAACGGATCTGCTCTCACCTCCGCAGAGGATTTGTTTCCGAAGTCACAGATGGTCCTCAGTCCCTGCCACATCCGTCGAGAGTCGTTGAGCTGGAAATGAGACTCAATTCTCTCTCTGTATCTGTGTTTAGCGGCTCTTACTGCACGACGGAGAGCATAGCACGATGTTTTGTACTCGCTCGTATTCCCAGACAGAAGAGCCTCATTGTAAGCAGCAGTGCGTGTGTTAACCGTGGCACGGATTGTTCTGTCCACCCACGGTTTCTGATTGGAGAATGTCCTTATCGTTATTGTTTCTGTAGCTTGCTCGGTTAGCGTGTTTACGAAGCTTAATGCTACATCCGTGAACTCGCTGACGTCAGAAGAACTCGCCCCGAACATGTCCCAGTCGACGTCATCAAGCGCCACCTGCAGCATAGTCTCTGAGTGGGAGGACCAGCGCGTCACTACTCTCTGCACCGGAGGTTCCTGAACGAGCCTTTGTTTGTATCCCGGTGTTAGAAAAATGGCGGCATGGTCCGATTTGCCAAAAGCCGGTAGTGAGCGGGCTTTGTAGGCATCCTTGAACTGAGTGTAGCAATGATCCAGTGTGTTTGGTCCTCTAGTTGGACAGGATACGTGTTGATGGACATTCGGCATGACCTATCTGAGGTTGGCTTTGTTAAAGTCCCCCGCGATGATGAAGGCAGCGTCAGGATGTTTGTTAATGTAGCCGCTGAGCACATCGTGAAGTTTAGACAAAGCCAAGCCGGTGTCCGCCTGTGGTGGAATGTACACAGCAGTAACAATGATCGATGAAAACTCCCGGGGCAGATAAAATGGGCGGCAAATAATGGAAAGATGTTCCAGATGAGGCGAGCAGGAACGTGACAGAATGGAGATATTCCTGGGATCACACCATTTCTTGTTGATCATGAAACATACTCCTCCACCCCTGGATTTACCGGCCTCTGCTGTTCTGTCCGTCCGAAAAACAGAGAAGTTATCACTCGGCATTACAGCAGTGTCCGGGACCGAGGACGAAAGCCACGTTTCTGACAAACAAAGGATGTTACAGTCCCTTATGTCCCGTTGGAAACTAATCCTGGCTCTAAGATCGTCCATCTTATTCTCCAAGGATTGGACATTAGCGAGGAGAATTCTTGGAAGAGGAGGACTGTGAGCCCTTTTCCTGAGTCTGACTCGAATTCCAGCGCGCTTCCCGCGGTGTTTCTTGATCCGTCGCCTCGGGAGGGTATTGTTTATCTCCGCGTTCCGAAGAATCTCCAGAGGCCACGCAGGATTCGTGGATAAAGTGTCCTGAAGCAGGTTGGTGTAGCGGTTTCCAATGTCCAAAAGTGTTTCTATGTTGTAGGTGATCAGTGCCGACGTGAAATGTGTAAAAAGAGAGAAAGTAAAAAAGAAAGTTGAAGCAAAATCTCAGCGGAGCGACCCGAACGGCGTCCGAACACAGCGGCGCCATGTTTTATTAAGGAAAAAAAGGAACTCTTAGGAAAACTCTTAGGAAAAAAAGTACTAAAGCTGTCACTAGGGCGGTACCTTTTCAAAATGTACATTTTGTACCTTTTAGGTATTACTATTTTAGAGAAAAGGAGCCATAGTTTCAGTAAGCTCAGTTGAAAGCATTTCTGATATAATGTTGATTATCACACAAATTAATTTTCACTTGTCGTCCAATGAAAGGGACCAATCCATAAGTGTAAAAAAAAAAAATTGCACAAGACATAAACAGTATGCAAGTTAAGATGATTGTAAATGTGAAATATCATTTGCTAACATTAACAAAATTGAGTGTGCCTTTTAAAGCATGTGGAATTACACAAAATGATTAGCGTGTTCATAAAGCCACAGCAGAACTATTGTACACCTCCAAGCAAAATTTATGAACAATTCCATGTTTTGAAAGAATCGGATGAGCCCATTCATAAAGAAAGCAATAACTTTATTCCTGAATGAATCAGCCGTTTGAACAAATCAAATGAATGAATGTCTCAGTGACTCTTTAAGACATTTACCACCACTTGTGGGCAGTTTTAGTTTAGTTTATAATTTCCTAAAATAGTTTCATATTTTCATTATTAAAAACACATTTAAGGGATAGTTCAGCTAAACATTATAATTCTGTGATGATTTACTCACTTTTATGTTGTTTCAAACATGGACATTTTGGACATAAAAGAAGATATTTTAAAGAATGTTGGTATCTTTTACATTACAATGGGTTTGGATCCTTTAAAAGAAAAGAAAAGAAAAGAAAAATGCATTGAAAGTGCTTCATTCTAACTTTCCAATTCATCTATGCCTTTAATGTTTATCAAGTTGTCAGTGTTTGTCAATGTCAAAGGTTTAAACTTGACAAAGATGTGTATTTTATCATAACCGTAATCATGATGTTTGCACTGTAACTATGACATGAAAAATGCTTACAAACCAAACTTGGGATGAATTAAACCCAATATTAATTCTGCAGAAATTCTCAAAAAATCACTTTCACAGACTTTTAAATGAAATGTTCCCTCCTGGTGGAATGACCTGCACAACTCGATCAATTAGTCATCTTCAAGAATCAGCTAAAAACACATCTCTTCCATCTTTATTTGACCCTCTAACTCTAGCTCTCTATTCTAATTCTATTCTTAAAAGAAAAACTAACACTTCCTAATCGTTTTAAATTCTATCAATTTGTTTTCTTTTTATTTATTATACATTTAACAAAAATGCCCTCTAACTGTCACGAACAGGCTAGGAGACACGGAAGAGTAAGGTCAATACAGGGTTTATTGGGAAAGGTGCAAGGGTGAATGCTGGGTGGAGGAGCGGGAACAGGATCCAGGAAGGGGAGTCGGCGGTGCGCACTGCCGCGGGGAGGAACAGGACCAGGAAGAGCCAGGAGCGGTGGAGAACAGGAGCGGTGGAGACTAGGAGCGGTGGAGACTTGGAACAGGGGGAATCTGGAGGTCTGCAGGAAGGTAACACAAGGTTAGTAGTCAGGCTAGGTTCGGGTAGTGAACGGTAGACCGGACGATGAAGGAGTGCTTGTGGTGAGTGGATATAGTGCTGTTCATTAGCCGGTGACAGGTGCGGGGAATCAGTACTCAGGTGATTGGGATCTGGCTAATGAAGGTGCAGGTGACTGTGATTCTCTGACACTAACACTAGCTTGCGCTTTTCTTTTTCTATTCTATCTATTTTCTTTTTATTTATTATATAATTTAAAGCTGCAGTCCGTAACTTTTTTGTATTAAAAATGATCCGAAATCAATATTTGAGAAAGTACATAACCAGCTAGTGTTCAAAACTATCGCCTTACTATAGCCTGATTCACAATGGTTAGCTAATAATAATGTTTTATAATTTGAGTGGTACGGGTAGGTTTTCCTGGGAGATTCGAGCATAGCACTGCATCATTACGTCACGTCTGTAAACATAAAGAAGTTGTCCCGGCTAGTGGGCTATCGCACGTGCAGATGCTTCAGGTGGTGGCTCTTTTATAGCCTTTACTCACAGCAGCTAGAATAATTAAATTATATTCCAGTTTTGCTTCTGATTACAGATAGCCTGGGATTACACAAGATGTGTATTTGAAAGAAAACCAGTTCGAAGAGAGCATAGTTTGCTTTTTGGGTTAAAATAATTTCTTAATATGAATGTGACAATTAGAGATTAGACTGTACAGAAATTTAAATCTACACGCTAATACACACTATACTCATAGTCACGCAATACTGATGTTGTTAACATTAATAATTTGAGAATAAAGTAGAATAATAATACTTTGCACGGTTTGATGTGATATGAGCTAAACGATCGTTTGATTTAATCACCACTGGTAGCGTGATTTATTGTAATGCTTTTCTCTTCAGTTGGACAGAACAAATGTGGCAGACTTGTTACTTACTTGTTCAAATGACAATATACGGTGAAAATTCTGATTTGGCCCATATATTCCAAGATATAGGCTAGAATCTGTGATTACTGTGTTTGATTCACACCGGTGCGGACGGTAACTAACAGCTACACATTCACCTCAAAGCATTAGATTCATCCGCGCTGAAGCCATGCCAGAGTACAGACCACGGCTGCATCCAAAATCGCCCCTATAAGCTCAAATAGTGCACTATTTGAGGGGACAGCCATTTTAAGTGGTGTTTGAAACCATAGTGAATGTTCTCGAGTGCACTCATTCAATCCCACAATGCACCGGAAAAACGAGTGTACAACCAATGTACACTCAACAGCTAGAGATAACCCAGAATGCACTGTGAGAGTCGTGCGAAGTGAATTCCTGCGTCTTGCCAGAAGATGGCGCCCGCAGCTAAATCATCCATTCATTCATTTTAGAAGCGCTTGTCCATGGCGTAGTAATACAACAAAGGTTAACAATTAATTGTAAATTGACTATTAAGGTTTATACATAATTTCCATGACAGAGTTCAAGATAAATCATTCAATCTTACTTCTGGAGCTGCCCGTTTCAAATGATTATTAAACAGCAAGCAGTTTATGCAAAAGCGGCAGTCCTTCCGGTGCACTCGGTGTCCGAATTCACTCACTCGTTTTCATTCACTCCTTCAAGTGAACTGTGTGAGTGGACTGATTCATAGTGAATGAGGGTATAGGGGGCGATTTCGGATACAGTCCACGTAATAAAGATAATTCCGCATCTGGCTGCAATACCAGGTTTTCAACAGAGAGGGCGACAAAAAGGCAAAACCTACGGACTGCAGCTTTAAAAAAAGAAAACAAACCTTGCTACATGTGCTGTGTTAAGCTAACTGAGACTTGTTATATGCATATTATTGCTCTTTTGTTGATTTTGATTCCTTCCATTGTTCTCATTTGTAAGTCGCTTTGGATAAAAGCATCTGCTAAATTACTAAATGTAAATATATTTATTGCAAATTGACCATAAACAAGTAGTATAAAAGCATTACAAACAAGTTGTGTTGCATTCCAAGTCTTCTGAAGCCATACAATGTCTTTATGTGAAGAAGAGAGTAAAACATAAGGTTTTAATCACTGAAAATTATCCTTTAACGCGCTCACATCTCATTCAAAAATATACTCCTGTCCCATAGCATGACGCAATCATCACGAGACACACAAGAGCCAATAGCATTTCACAACCAAAGCTGACGTAAGACTTCTTCTGGCAGCATTTTTTGAATTTGCACACAGACTGCATCACACAGGATGAGCTTTACCGCGCACGGAGATAGCGATCACGTCTATTCCTCTCACAAATCAATGGTTTTGCCTGGGAAGACTTGGAATATTAATACTTTTGAATAAATTATGACGGTAGTTGGATCTGCCTGTTATATCGTGTGTTTTATTGAGAAATGGTAGGTTTAGGGGCAGAGTTTGGGTTACGTGCTCATAAATGTGTAAATAGTGTAATATAAATAAAACTGTTGTGACTGTTTACATTGAAAAATCCCACCCCAACATATATGCAATAATGTCAATATTATTACCCAATATATAATTTAATCATGATGATAAAATTCCCAGTACCTTTCGCGTCGGCATAATGATGCCAAGGGTTTCTTATTTAAAGCAACGGAGGACCCTGCATGTGGAAAAATGACGCTAAAGGGGTACCTGTGTGTCTAAAAGTAACGCCAAGAGGTCCTGACCATGCGTCAATATGTGACGAGTTGGGAGTGAGAATGTGTTAGACTATGAAAATAACTAAAAATACTCCATTTTTGATCACAAAGATAATAATAATGTATCATTTGAAACTGCAAAGGGTCTACTTTTATTTTTGTAGTCATAATAACAACCAAACAAATACTCTTTGATAAAATAATCTGCATGAAATCAACACGATGTCCAGTTTTTCCGTCTAAACTCGTTATCTCTAACGTGACCGTGACCATGGCTCAGATTTTTTTTTTCATCAAGATCATCTCGGCTACTTTTCATTTTTGGAGAAAACACGCTGAGAGGAATAACTGAGGATTTACCTCACGATGCAACGCGCGGCTTCATCCAGTGGAAGAGATCATTTACATGAGTAAGATAACCTGCATTAGTTGTTATTGTGATGTAACTTGTACACATTTCACTAGTTTTCCCAAACTATAATTCCTGACTACATGTGTGAAATCAAGTGAAGCATATTAAAATATGTATCATTTCATTGCATTTAAATGTCAAACAAAGCCAGGATATTTTTTAATGTTCTATAAATGTGTTCTATATCTATCTATTTTAATGTTCTATATATTTTTTTTTGTAGCTAAAACTCTAGTCTAGTTCTGAAAAGTCTTGTGAACAAATGTTCTGTATGTTTTATGGCCTTATTTCAGTGACTTAAAATTAATAGTTTTCACTAACCACACATAAATGTTGCTTTCTCAAAAACACAAACATGTACTTTCTTACTGCTCACATATTATTGTATCCCAGTTTGTGCTGATTACAGTGAAATCAGACTTTAGACATTAATATGTTTTTAAGATACTGAAAAAGGCAGAAATGTCAGGACATGTCAAAACTTCTCCAGGGTCCCAAAACCCCCCCAGACCCCAGAGAGTTAAGTACTGGAGTGACTTGCAATGACTGGTGATGTATAAGTGAATAATGTGCAAATAATAACTGAAGACTGGAATCCCACTTATATGGCAGAATACTCTGTGATGCTCACTTGCAAGACATTTCTGGTTGAATTAAACACTTCTGGAGTCCCATTTTGAACAGTTTGTATGTCTCCCTAATGAAACACTCCTGACTCAACTCATCCACTCATTAGAAGAAACTCCAGCACATGAAATGGGTGTCTGACAAAGGAAATATTCAAAATGTGCAGTTGTAGGCATTTGCTAGGTACAAGTTTGAGAAATACTGCTTTAGATGAGAAGTTATTACTAGTTTTGTACTGTTGAACTTGTGTCAAAAAGGTGTGTGATGTTTCTATGGCAGTATAAACTGTGAAATCCTCTTCTCACAGATCCATTGATAAACTCTATTACATTCAACATCAATCCACCCTACTAAATTAAGATAATCTGGCCGAGGCACAGCCACAGTCACAGCACAGTTCTCTCCTCTTCCTCCATTTGGCTCTGTTGTGTATATATTGGACGCCCAGAAGCTGAAAGTACAGGTCAGCATTAGATGATCAGTGTTGCTTTCTCTGTGATATGATACTGACTGTGAGAATCATTTATTACATAATAATCAGTTCAGTTCAGTAATTTCTCACCTAGAGTTCAGTGTGCTGCCATCAACCCATTTCCAGCTGCCCTCTACATCAATGTCAGTCAGACCAATATAAACTATAGCAGCACCAGACATGTTCTGAGCAAAATCCTGAGAAAAAGAAACAGTTCATGAATAGACACACTTCATCTGATCATCTCTCATTTAGCTGCTAAACACTATAAACACATAAAAGTGCTTTTCACTCACTTGTTCCTGTCTGTTGTTTATGCTGATCAGATCTGCTCCTCTCTGTGTACAGTATCTTCTGCTCTCAGTCCAGCTCTTCTTCTCATTGGACTTGTAGTAAAAACTGGATTGATAGAAAGTCCATCCATCTGTTAACAGAACCAGCTCAGCTGTCAGCTTTTTATTCCCATTTACACTCATCTGTCTGTATCTTATAACAGATAAAATAATCATATATTGTGTTCACAGGAAGTTACAGAGACCACAACCCAACTCGTGGTTTTTAAAATGTCTGCTGTATAGCAAATAACTACATAGACGATAGAAACTTTACCACAAATCTGAAGATCATTTCTCAGCTGCTCTCTCTCATTGGTCAGGTTTGTGTTCTTGAGTTTTAGCTGCTCTCTCTCATTGGTCAGGTTTGTGTTCTTGAGTTTTAGCTGCTCTCTCTCATTGGTCAGGTTTTCATTCTTGGATATGAACTGTTGTCTCTCTTGAGTGAAGATGACACACAGCACTATGACTGCAGTCAGCAGAAGAACACACAGCAGAACCAAACACACTGCAGCTGATCTGTATCTTCTGTTCCTCACTGAATCACTTCCTGAAAATGACAGCCATTATAGTAGTCTATTTTCTTCTCCATTTCTCCATCCAATTTACATCAGCGTTCATGAGTAAATGCATTAGCAATTAATCTCAGTTACCTGTGTGTTGAGGTGTTTGGGTTTTGGTTGTTTGGGTGTCAAAGTCCTCTTTGTCTTTATGTTTCATATCTCTTACAGCCTCGGCACTCACATAGATATCAACCATCTTCTCTATTCTGTCTTCTGAGTCCATTATCGAACCTTTATCCATACCATCATTCACATGCCCAGACATATTCCACGGTTTGGATAGCTACAACCTTTTAACGTTGAAGCATAAATTTTAAGCATTCAACAAAGCTATAAGTCATATCTAACTAACTAATATCTCTCCTACTTCGTTGTACTCGAGATGTGTCTGTGTTTTTGTGATAATGGTTCATGTTTTAACACAAAAAGGAACTAGCAACATGTAGGAAGTTAACACAAATGTCACAATCTTCTGTGATTGGATTGGTGAACTTAAAGGAGTGCCTTCTTTTGTGTAACTGTGCAACAGCTTTTAATAGAACATTTATTTGCTATTAAAATGTATTTTTACTTTGAACATTAGCATCAAACTTGGAAGTTAGCTATCTTATGAGAATCCTGAAATATCAATTCAGAAATGATTATGTTGTGAGGCGAGATGACTTTTCTCTCTCTCTCTCAAGGATATCTATTAGTATCTGGGGGAAAATATACTTTGAAAACTTCTCATTTCATTGTCAGAGGTTCAAGCATTGAAGCAGATGAACTCAAATTATAATTTTGGGAAAGCAAATGCTCTTAATTTCTCTTTTATTCAATTGCTCACTGGCATGTGACTCGTGGGTTCATTTAAATCAAACAGATATTGAACGCACACAGTGTCAGATATTCTTCTATATTAGAGAATGGTTCTAACTCAGTGGTTCTCAAACTTTTTTTAATCGCGCTCCCCTTTAAACCTATAAAAACTATAAACTATTTTATATTTTCTTCAAAATATAAAACACAACCCTTTTCATTTTCATTTTAAAAATATAAAACATATTAATATGTGGTTTAGGTAATATGTGCACATAATATACTCTGATTATCTTCACTGAATGTATAATAAAATGAAATATGACAAGCACAACTCTGCCTCTTTTGCTAAATGTCAGTTTCAATGAACAATAATAGCCAAAAGTATAAAGTATAAGACTTATGTTATAAGAAATATAGACAAAAGCATTCGGTCAAATGTACGCAACAGATTAATTAGAACCATTAATCTGTATAACGATTAATAAATAAATAATTTATGAAACATAACTTTGTGCTAAGCCGAAACGATATGACCTGTGTGACGAGCGTCCCAAAGTGTCATCAGCGTTGCCCTGGAAACAAGCGAGGAACACCTGCACATCCTCATCACAGGCTGATCGGTCACAGCTGCAGCTCATCAGGCGGCGGCTAGATAAGCCACGCAAGCCCCACACACAGAAAGAGGACTCCATGAGACCAAGCACTAATTTGCCATCTCATTTCTCCCACAGACAGCAGCGTGTGACCGATCAGCCCTCCCTTGGACATTACACGGACTCACAGCACTGGGAAAGGAGAAAGAGAGCACTCACCGCACTGGAGCACTCCCAAGGACCTTTCCCCTTCCTTGCACTTCACACCGCCTCAATAAAGCCACCCTTCGGGGCCTTTAACCTGTTAACCTTCTCCCCCCATTTTGGGCCTCACAGGTGAAAATAACCTGGAGGGTCACTGAGTTTAGCTCCAAAACCAGTTAAACGCACCTAAACAGCTACAGATCTGGCCACTGAGATTGCGTGCGTGCAGTAAACGGATTACGTGTGACCATGACATATATTGCGCAGCGTCGCAGGGGATGCTCTAACAGGAAAGACATGATCAGTAGGGGGCAGTGACGTAACGTACTGAACTGAAGCGGCAGAGAACATTAATCACGTGAGCTCCCTGCTAACACAAGACGTAACCGTTACGTAACGTATTGGTAATTTTTGGTTGAAAAATTGACTTACCAATAGGCAACGTAACCACGACGTCGTATGCATGTAATTCCATTACCATCCCTTTACCAACTCACAACATCATCAGTACGTCCTCCTAACGTAACAAGATAACCAAGAACATCCCAGATAGGTACTCTAATCGTAATATGTTGGTAATTTAATGACTTACTGAAAACGTAACTGCAACGTCGTATGCACGTAATCTGTGTACATTCTTTATATGCTCTCTGATTACCATAATGCCGCTTAATTAAACTTCAGACACAAGATTGAACGTTCCTTAAAGATAAAATGTGTTTCTTTTCACCAAGTCAAATATGGACGACTGCTTTTAATATAGGAAGTGAAGAAATAGATGTAGAAATAGTTTCAGGTTATTTGTCACCGCACAACCTGCACATCCCATAGATTATTTGTTATTAATATTCGCAAACTATATGTAAATATACTGTATATTTGGCATGGCAGAAACTGCCCCCTTTGGGTTATCTCGTTGAAAATGCTTGTGCTGTGTAGTACACCTGTTAACAATCATTTAATATAATATTAATATGCCTATAATGCATCCATAAAAACATATTAAACATCTCAGCAGTTCAAAAACCATAATAAACTACCTTTATATAGCCTATTAATAAATTCACATTAATTACACCCATAGGAATGTAGAACTGTTAAATATATTGAAATATATAAAAATTGTTCATGATGCATGTATTAATGTGTACGAAAAAATATATTCCTATTTATACGCCTTAGTTTTTAATCAGTGTTTTTTCATTGTTATTTCTACACCACGTTTACCATTTCTGAAGCTATTATTTTATATTATTATTATTATATTTACGTAAATTCTGCGTGACTTCTATGTGCATTAATGTGCGCGCGCTGAGCTGGAGTGGAGGAAGTCACCATGGAAACAGGGGCAAGTCAACTGTCAAACAGCTAAACGCCGTCTCTCACTGCTGTTTTCACTCATTTCAGGTAAGTTTAGTCTCTAAAATTGCACAAATAGTACATACAAGTGTTCCTGACACTTTTTTTCATGTAAATGACACGCTTTTGTTGAATAATTACTTTATAGAAATGGTTTAGTGTCTTCGGAAAAAGTCTGTTAGCATCTCAACCGTGAGGCTAACTAAAAGAGCTAACGTAACTATAGACTTGAGCTCTTGTTTCTGAAAGTTTGGGCTTTTAATGGCATCTTATGTGTAGATGAGCATTTTTTATATAAAGGTTTTGCTGGCAAGTTGTCAAAGGATGAATGGAAGTAAACTAATTTAACCTAAAAGTATGTAGCGTTACTGTACATTACAGTTAATCGGATAAATCACTTACACAGAGCGTGAAAATGGGCTGAAACTTAAAACAGGTTTTGATCTTTAAACACATACTGATACCATTTGTTCTGTGATTTCAGAAGTGTCAGAAAAAAACATCTATGACACAGGAGAAGTTCCTGATTTAAACAATTTCTGAAGGGAGCTGCTGACAGAGAAATAGAAAACACAGGTGATCTGAGAAAACTTAAATAACTTTATATGCATCTTTCACAACATATTTTGCCTTTATCACCATGCATCTGTAACTTTCTTTTGCAAAATGTGTGTGTGTTTGCTTGTTAGTTATTTTAAAAGGGCTTTGATGTCCAAACATATAAGCAACACTGTAAGAGCATTACTAAATAAGTAAACCTATAATATACTGTAATGGAATGAGCGCACGAAGAGGAATAGGAGAAATGTAGATATTTAATAAAAAACAACATGTAATACACCAACTTAACATTAATCCAAGACAAAGACTGAGGGAGAACTGAGGACTTATAAAGGGACCAACCAAACAAGGAAACAAGATAATTGATTACACACAGGTGATGAAAATGAACCATGATTAACTAATGACAGGAAACTAGAACAGGAACTACCAAATAAGGTCAAAACAGAACTGAAAGGAAACTAAACCGTGACATGTACATTGTTATCAAATTGTATATTCTGTAAATTATTATTTTTCTTTTCTGCATTTCACCTCTGCTATAGTTTAAATAAACCTGGCATTGTATAATAAATATTGTTGGCTCTGTGAGAGATTATGTTCCTAGATTCTTCCACGCTGATGGCTGTGCACTACAGTTGGAGCGTATCTCCTGTCGAAGAACATCTCTAGACATTATGAAGCATATGACTAGTAAGTAATACCTCAAACATACACTGCCTAAAGTTTAAGGGTCAGATTTGTCACGTATTTGAAAGAAGTCTTTTATGCTCACGACTGCTGCATTTATTTTATTAAAATACAGTAAAACAGTAATATTGTGAAATTGCCATTTTTTATAACTGTTTTCTATATTGTTTTAAAAAAATGTTTTAAAAAGTGATCAAAGCATCATTATGCCTGTCTTCAGTGTCACATGATCCTTCAGAAATCACGCTTAGCAAAAACAAAAATAAATTACATTTTACAATATATTCACATAGAAACATTATTTTAAATAATAATAATATTTCACAATATTACTGTTTTTATTTATGATCAAACAAATGCCGTTTTATTGGTGAACATGAGACTTATTTCAAAAACATAAATAATTGACCACAATCTTTAATAACACAAGGGATTCGAATATTCATTCATTTATTCTAATAAAATGCCAGAAGCTCTTAAAAATATTAACGTAAATAGTCATCTTTTCCTGTGGTGATTTGTATTGTATACCCAGAATGCAATGCACAATGACGTAGATTCCCATTCTCTATACCCAAGCTAGACGCTCTCACACCGTGTCTACACTGGACGCGACAAAAGGACCATTGAAAATCATTTGAACTTTGTGTCAGTACGTCATAAATAGAACGAGGCATCAGTTTACGGTCAGGGATTTGTTGTGTCGCGCTGCATCCAGTGTAGACATCATCATATAATTATAGGTTCTATTGTATTTTGTTGCGCCATTCGGTGTAGACATGGTGTTAGATCTCCTATTAAATATCGTTACATATGATGTATGATGCCATCCATAATTGATAGAATGTTTCTATTTCAGAGACTGAAAATCATCAATAAACCAAAAGGTAATTATAATTTATTTGAAGAATAATAATAAGAATAACAAGAATAAATAAAAATGCATCTGATGACTTAATATTTCTTATTTTTCAGTGGGTTGAAAGTTCTCATTAAACACATTGCTTTCTTCTCATCTTTGTGCATTTTCAGATGTCGTGCATATTTATGAATCATAAAATGAAAAAAAATCATAAAATCTCTTTTTTTTAGTTTGGTTTAGCTCCAACCCCAATTAAGCAGACCTGAGCAGTTGATCAAGTCACCAGAAACTCTGCAGAATGTTGGTCCTCCATGCCCAGGACTGGACACCAGTGTTATAAGTCATCAATCTAGAAGTCATCCTGCCTCTCTGAATTGTCATGTTAGGAGATCTCAACATTGTCTCTCAAGGTCCACTTACATGCAGAGTTTTGCTCCAACCTAGTGCAGTGCACATGAACAAACTAATCAAGTTCTTCAGTTTTACTAACTATAAAGTCATTTATCATTGACTCATATTCAGCGACGCTATTATCTTTTTTCCCCCTTTTGTTTGTGTGTCAATCACAGCTACATAAAACCAAAGGCCATTTAGCCACAGGTCACTGCATCTTTTGTTGTGTAAGATCTTTTTTTTTTTTTTATGTCAAACACATTCTCAGTATTTATATTTGGTTTGGTTTTTATAACCATTTTAGAGTCACTGTTTTGGTGCGGTTCTTATGTACTATCCTTGTAACATTTCAGCAGCTGACTTTTTTTTTTAGTACTTGCATAGTAATTTTAATTGTACCACATTTGCATATATAGCAGGGCTCCAGACTAACTTTTGAGACCAGCGCCACTGAGTTCTACAGATGGTGGCGCCAGAAGCAGATTTGGTAGCGCTTGGGGTGGTGTGTGGGCGGTATTAAAAATAAAGATAATTAAATCATAAAATTATTATAGTTTTGCATTAATAAGTGTAGTTACTAGTAATATTACACATTTACTTCTTGGTAATGTACATGTGACAGTAAAGCACTGAGCTTGAGTTAGGAAGCACAACATTTTTTATACTTTTAAAATACTTTTATTAACAACAGTAACATGTGCAAAATGTAAGTTAACCATGATGCATCAGTGTTGTTTTTTCGTGAGAACCGGTCATCTCATGCTGCTTTTGTGAAAATGCGTTGGATATACATAATTTGTGAATAAAAACATAATATTTTTGTTGTTGCTGTTTTTTGCATACACAAGGCATCTGTTAAAAATATCTTCATTTGTGTTCTGCACAAAAGGGTCTTATGGGTTTGGAGCGACATGAGGGTAAGTAACAGAATTTACATTTTTGTGTGAAACATGTTCACATGTGGTTATAATTGGTAATTCTGTTTTATGAACATTTTCAATATTTTAAAGATTTATTATTTAGAAAAATGATGTTTATACAGTCTACTTTAAGTACTTTTGTTAATATTTATACATCTGTGATTAAGGTATCTTTCCTTAATTATCTGAATTGTCTGCTAGCAAATATTATGCTATAGCATATCTGTTTATAATGATGCTGAGCACGGAACCTCCTGAATGCTTTCATTCATATTTCGCTGTATATCCTATGTTTTTATTAATAATTTGGGTGTATTTTACTGTTCATATGTGTGTGTTTTTCAAAATAAATGAATTAAATTCATTTCGAGTCTGTATTCATCATTCACAGCTGTTGAAACAGCCTTTACATTAGTTTGGGCATATGAGGACATAAATTAGGTTAAACTACAGCATGTCCGCCCACAGAAAATAAATAATTATAAAAAATTACCAACTGATTACCAGCACACAACTATTGATCCGCAACGTTGCCACGACGTCGCAGATACGAACTGGCAACGTCACGAAGTTACGTTGTAGCAACGTAGCCGGGAATTTCACTTTTCCGGTTGTCACAACGTAGATCATCAAGATAATTATTTTTTTTCTGTTCAGTTGTAACCCCAGTAATGATACCCGCTATATTTAAGCTGGGGCCTAGGTAAGTATTCGTGTCACAGTTATGATTACCTGTAATAATCACATGTATTCCATTCCCTTCAGCAGCAATCAAGACTATGGAATCAAATACTTGTCTTAGAAGTGTTTTTTTATGTCTCTAAATGTGACATGTAATAACAGAAAATATGAAAATTCAAACCAGTCTTTTGGAATAAAATAAAATGTAAATTTAAGTTTAAAGGATTTACAATTTCAGAAAATAAACCAAACACATCTCACAAGTGGTAAACACCCTCACATGTATAACTGTTTAACTCAATTACACAGTCTTCAAATAGGTATTCAATGAACTACTCAGTAATTCAAATCAAAACTCACTTAAATGGACCCACATTCACGCTTTCATTACCACACACACTCTACGTTGCAGGCCTGATGGTTTCCCGAACGCGATGTGTCCCGCGATATGACAAGGTCGATGACAGCGCGCGTGAGCGGCTGTCCCACTGTCCCGCGATGCAACAGAGGAACTACAGGCTTTTCCGGTCACCCGGAGCGCTATCTGGTTCGCCCCAAATGCGATGGGCTCGTTGCTCGCGCGAATCACCTCACGAGCGCATGGAGTGAAATCCAGGATGAATATCACAAATAATAGCTAAATAAAGTTCTTATCAGCAAAGCAACAATATTACTGACTGATTCTGTCTGTATATACGGGATTATCGTGTGAAAATCCTAATATTTAGCTTTCACAATCTTTTGCATCGTCCGACTCGTCTCGTTTTTTTCTTCCTCCTTCTCGATCCTTTCACGCCCCCCTTTTTCTAATTGCGTCATACGTCAGTACGTAAATCAGATATTATACATTAAATAATAGTATATATAATTATATAACTATATACATACAGATGAAAACACTGTAAAGGCACAGACTAAATAAAATATACACATTATAATGTAAAATAAACATTACTTTCAAATTTTGTTTCTTTAGGCTCACCGGGCTACACAGTTTTTTGTCTTATTTTTGTTCTTGTACTATATTTTTGTTCTTGTACTATTTGATTGTTCTTAAGTAAAAAAAAAATGTAAATTTCGACATTTTGGGCTTTTATTTATGTTGTCTAGCAGCTATGGATTTGAATAATTTTACTAATATATAGGTAAACATATAGGTGCATATATGCACACATATATATATACACATGCATATATGTATCTATATAGGTACATGTATGCACGTATATGTGTACATATATGTATGCATATATGTACGCATATATGTACATATATTATAGGAAAACGGCCAATTTTATATATGTCACATATATTAAAAACATATATTAAAACTTATATGTTTATATAGGTTATTTCCGTGTGGGTGCTCCCGACCCTTTACAGTATTTCTCTAACATGCTCATTGCCCTCTTTACACTTTGAACGTCCTCAACCAACAATGTAGTGTCATCTGCATATTGATATATCGGCTCTCGCTCAGTATTTTCTTCTATTTGTATGCCTTTTATCTCCTCATCTGCTTTCATTGCTAATCCCAGAGGCTCTGCTACTAATGCATAAAGTAAAGCAGATAACGGACATCCTTGTCTAATAGATCTTGTTGGTTGAAAACATTCAGATATAAAACCATTACATTTAATACATGTGTAAATGTTAGAATAAAAAATCGTAATCCATCTTCTAAAATTATCCCCAAATCCAAACTTTTTAATGACATTAAATAAATATTCATGTTCCACTCTATCAAATGCTTTCTCTAGATCCAAACTAATTAAATGTCCCCCCTTATTTTTCTCTCTCATATAAAACATTGTATCTCTTATACTTTGAACTGTGTCTAATATATCTTTCCCCTGTACTCCATATGCCTGAGTCGTACTTATTATAGTAGGTAAAACTTTTTTCAATCTATTTGCTAACGCCTTTGCTAAAACTTTAAAATCTGTATTTAGCATAGTTAAAGGCCTATACGCTAAGACCAACTTCTTTATAATATACACTTTTTATATTCCCCTCCATTTCTTCATCACATAAAACATAATCAATTCTGCTTTGTTTTAATTCACTCATCACCACTTGTGTTCTTGAAAACTTCCTCTTTGTCCTATTTCTCTCTCTCCATACATCTATCAAATTACTTTCCTTCATTACGTCCACCAGCTCTTCTCTACCCTTCTCAGCTTTAAAGACCATTTTACTTGCCAAATCTAGCTCTGAAAAAACAGTATTAAAATCTCCTATTAATATAACATTATGCCATGTTTTTATTTTATCATTCATATTTTAAAAAAAATCAATCTTCCCTTTTTCTTCATTGGGTGCATGTATATTATAAATTATTATATTCTCTTCATCTTTTCGTATTTTTATAGCCATACTTTTCCCTACCCCATCATCAAATATAACTTGTTCTTTTTCACATACCCCTCTCCTTATTAAAATTGCTACCCCACTCCCTGCTTTCTCTTCTCCATTATTCACATATATATTACCATCCCATTTTGTTTGAAACCTTTTAGCACTTGCATTTTTCCTATTTGTTTCTTGTAATACAATCACATCAGCTTCTTTGCAAAAAACACCCATCTTTTCAAATTAATCCATATTCAGTAAACCTCTAGCATTCCATGATACAATATTTAAAGACATAAAAATTAAAATAGGGGGAAAAAATAAAAACCCAAACATTTCCTTAGTCTCTCTCTTCCTCCTGTTCTTCCATCAATGCTTGATATCTATTCCCCCACACATTTTTGCCTTTACTCTGTTCTTTTTTTAAAAGTCTCTTTTTCTTGGCCAAATCTACATTTGGTATTACCTTAAGAGTTCTCCTTCTTATTGTCTCCTTTCTGTCCTTTCTGTGGCCCATTCTGTTCATATTTTCCTCCTCTTCAGTTGTCTCTGGCATGTCCTCCTCCTTATCTTTTAGTCCTTGCTCCTCCATTTTCTCCAATGTCCCTTGTGTTACTTTCTGTGGTATCCATAATCCTTCCTCCATTCCTCCTTCTTGTTCTTTGTCTTCCACCTCCTCCTGATTTTCCACATTATCCTCTTTATTCACTCCATCTTCTTCCTCAGTCTCCTTATCATTTTGCAATTCAGTTTCTTTCACCATTTGCCCTCCTACATCTTCTGACTCTATATTTTGAATTTCATTCTCATCCTCCATCCAACACTCGCATCTTACCATCACCTTTCTGCAATCCGGGCACTTAATTGCATCGCAATCCCTCACAAAGTGTCCCTGCTCATCACATTGAAAACACTTGAACTTGAACAGCACCAAGGGTGGTATAGCCGTAAGCGAGGGCTGCTGCCAAGAGTGGGCTTTTTAAAGATCAGCCACCATAAAGGCCAGTGTATTAGATCAGTAGTGAAGAAAACCCAAAAGCTTACAGCACCTGGTATTCCCAGGCGGTCTCCCATCCAAGTACTAACCAGGCCCGACCCTGCTTAGCTTCCGAGATCAGACGAGATCGGGCGCACCCAGGGTGGTATGGCCGTAAGCGAGGGTTGCTGCCAAGAGTGGGCTTTTTAAAGATCAGCCACCATCTCAGCCATCATAAAGGCCAGTGTATTAGATCAGAAGTGAAGAAAACCCAAAAGCTTACAGCACCTGGTATTCCCAGGCGGTCTCCCATCCAAGTACTAACCAGGCCCGACCCTGCTTAGCTTCCGAGATCAGACGAGATCGGGCGCACCCAGGGTGGTATGGCCGTAAGCGAGGGTTGCTATCAAGAGTGGGCTTTTTAAAGATCAGCCACCATCTCAGCCATCATAAAGGCCAGTGTATTAGATCAGAAGTGATGAAAACCCAAAAGCTTACAGCACCTGGTATTCCCAGGCGGTCTCCCATCCAAGTACTAACCAGGCCCGACCCTGCTTAGCTTCCGAGATCAGACGAGATCTGGCGCACCCAGGGTGGTATGGCCGTAAGCGAGGGTTGCTGCCAAGAGTGGGCTTTTTAAAGATCAGCCACCATCTCAGCCATCATAAAGGCCAGTGTATTAGATCAGAAGTGAAGAAAACCCAAAAGCTTACAGCACCTGGTATTCCCAGGCGGTCTCCCATCCAAGTACTAACCAGGCCCGACCCTGCTTAGCTTCCGAGATCAGGCGCACCTTTTTTTTTTTTTTTTTTTTTTTTTTTTTTTCTCGAGATCAGGCGCACCCTTTTTTTTTTTTTTTTTTTTTTTTTTTTTTTTTAAGTGAAGAAAACCCAAAAGCTTTTTTTTTTTTTTTTTTTTTTTTTTTTGCAAAGTTTGGTTTTTACATATCCATTTCTGTAACATTCACATTAAATTTTCTTAAGATGTCCCGTACCTCTTTTGTAAAAATTGTATTAAACAGTTCCGTGTTATTCTTCCACTTAAAATATTCATACAAGGTTTGTATGTAATCCTCAATTTCTGCTTTAAAATACTGCCACAAGTCCAAGACATAATTCTTGCTTTTTGCAATATTTCTCCTCTTCCATATAACCTTTTTTGCTACAATTAAGAGTAGGTTAATAACTTGTTTATTTTGACAATTCTCATGTAACCCCAACATTAAAGTTATTTCCCATCTAATATCTTTTTTGGTCTTCCTTAAATCACTAACTAACTCTTTTAAAACTCTGAAAAAAAGACCCAATCTTTCACACAGCAGAAACAGGTGTAAAATACCTTCATCTTCTTTCTTACAAACTTTACATATTGCATCTCGCTCCATTCCAATCTTGCACAACCTCATTCCAGTAAACATCACATTATGTCTTATGAAATAATCTAAGCATTCCAGATCTGTGTCCAAAAACCTCCATCTCATATTCTTCCAAATGTATTTTTCTTCAATTTCATTGAAGTGCCTTAACCAAAATTGGTTTGCAATAGGTTTTTTAAAAACAGATTTTACAAAAAAATGATAAAACATTTTTACAGTACACAAATTAAAAATCATCAAATTTTCTCCTCTTTTCAAAAACACTTCCATTCTGCTTTCAGTTTTTCCCTCATTCTGAATCTCCTTAGTCCATTCTTTAGGTATTGCCTTTTTTACCTCTTCATATTGTTTTTTTTAGAATATTTACATTATATTCTTCCTTTGCTTCCTCCATAGCATCAATCATCACTTGTAGTGGTAAAAAACCTTCTTTGTACTCATACAACACATCTCTTACTTTTAAAAACCCCACTTCAATCCACTTCCTAAAATAAATCTCTTTTCCTTGTGAAACAATATTCTTATTTAAAAACAAAGGTTGGTTTAAAATCATTTCTCTTCCATGTGGTTTAAACTCAATTTCTGATAGTACAGAACTCCAAGCACTTAAAACTTCCTTATAGAAGTCTGGTATTCTCTGTAGCATCCAATCCTTTACTTTCATCCATAAAATATTATTTCCTAGCTTCAAGTTCCCACATATGTTTAAATAATGTCTCATTGTTATTTTCCATTCGCTTTTATTTTCCTCATCCAAATACCTTTTAACTGTTTTGACTCTCATGCTTTTTTTCTTTTGCTCAATATCAACTAGACCTAGCCCCCCCTCTTCTACCGAACCAATTAACGTATTGTATGCAATTCTGGCGGGCTTTTTTTCCCAGAGAAACTCTAAAATACATCTTTTTATCTTTTGTGCTGCCCATAAAGGCATCGATGAAACAGACATAATATACCACATCTTTGACAACATTAAAACATTCACAATTATAATCTTTCCTTTTAGATTTAAATTTCTGTATCTCCAAAATATTAATCTTCTTTCCATTCCTCCTATGATCTCTTCCCACATCTTAACTGTTGTACTTTTTTTATCCTTTCCTAAAATCACTCCTAAAATCTTAATTTCTTGTACTTCTTTAAAGGCAAAATTTTCAGTTAACACTGGTACTTCTCCAAATCTCATACAAACGGTCTTATCTTCATTTATTTTTGCTCCAGAACCTTGACAAAATCTTCTTACTTCTTCCATAACTCTTCTCACACTTCCAATATCCTTAACTATTACTGTCGTGTCATCAGCATATTGAAATATTTTTTGTCCTTCTATTCCTCTCTCCAGTTCTATTCCTTGTATACTTTCTTCTTTATTTATTACCATCCCCAAAGGTTCTGCTACCAAGGAGTATAACTGTGCCGATAGTGGACACCCCTGTCTTATTGAACGTGTGATTTTAAAAGGCTCTGTTAAAAAACCATTGCATTTCACTCTTGTCATTGCTCCTCTGTATAAAATTGTTATCCATTTAATAAAGTTACTTCCAAAACCAAACTGTTCTAAAATTGAAAATAAAAAACTATGTTCAACTCTGTCAAAAGCTTTTTCAAAATCCAGGCTGATTACATATCCACTCTTCTTCTCTTCTCTCATATACCCTATTAAATCTCTTATACTACTTATTGTGTCTGCAATGTCTCTTCCTTTTACCCCATATGATTGATTAGTCTTTATTATTGTAGGTAATACCTTTTTCAGCCTATCAGCTAGAACTTTTGCTAAAATTTTTAAGTCTGTATTAAGCATAGTAATTGGTCTAAAATTCCTTAAAGCCGTTTTATCTCCTTTTCCTTTATATATTATCTTCATCAACCCCATTCCCATCATCTGATATAATTCACCTTTCTCAAAAATCTGTTCATATATTTCTTTTAAAATTATACTTATTTTTTCCTTAAAAGTCCTATAAAACTCACTTCCCAATCCATCAATTCCTGGGCTTTTCCCTCCATTTAGAAGTTCTATAGCCTGTATTATCTCCTCTTTTTCTATTTCTTTGTCACATTGTTTTTTATCTTCTTTTACTACCTTGACAGTAATTTGCTGTAGTAAAATCTCTTTTTCTTTCTCATCTATCTTATTTGTTCTAAAAAGGTCCTCATAGTAGTATTTTACTTCTTTTAGGATTTCTTCTGTTCCCTTCACTATTTTACCATCTTTCCCCTTTATTTGTTTCATTACTCCTGATCTTCCTCTCCTTTTTTCCAAATTAAAGAAAAATTTTGTACACTTCTCTCCTTCCACCAAATATTTTGCTTTGCTTCTCAACATAGCTCCTTTACATTTTCCCTCTTCCATTTTCTTTAGCTTTTCTCCCAAGACTGTTATTTTTTGTATATCTCCATCTCCCTTTTTTTCCTCTTCTCTTAATTCCTTCCTTAGTTCTTTTTCCTTTCTCCGTTTTACTCTCTGAATTGTTTTACTATATCTTATTGAAAATTTCTTTATTTCATATTTTACGTTCTCCCACCATATTCTTTTGTCCTCTACATACATCCCATCCTCTTTTTCTTTTTCAATTAATTTTTCAATTTCTGATTTATAACTTTCACTCTTTAGAAGCTCTGTGTTTAAAACCCATACTCCAGGTCCTCTTTCCTTTTGGTTAAAATCTATCTTAAATAAAATCATTTTATGATCACTCAGCGATGTATCTTTATAAGATATGTCCTCTATAAAAACATCAAAATTTCTTGTACTTAAAATGTAGTCAATCCTTGTTTGACATAAAAAATTCCCAACAATTTGTTTTCTGGTAAATTCTCTTTTCTTTTCATTCCTCTCTCTCCACACATCAATTAAATTGTTTTCTTCCATCAGAGTTTTGAGTTCTTTTCTCCCCCCATCTACTTTAAATACCATTCCATCAGCCATATCGCTTTTACTAAAAACTGTATTAAAATCTCCCACCATCATTACTTTCTTCCACTTTTCTATTAGATGCCTTAACTCACTAAAAAAATCTTTCTTTTCTTTCTCTTCATTTGGTGCATGTACATTAATTAGCACAAAATTTTCACCTTCATGTCTTATTTCGATCGCAATACATTTCCCTTTCCCATCATCATATACTTCTTTTACCTCCACATCTATATCTTTTTTTATTAAAATAGCAACTCCTCTTCCCAATCTTCCATCTCCATTGTTAAAAAATATTTCTCCGGCCCACCTCCTTTTTAGATCATCCATTGTATCACTTTTCCAATTTGTTTCTTGGAGAACTATTAAATCTTCATCTTTGCACAATTCCTTGACCCTTTCAAATTTTTCTCTATTAAGTAACCCTCTTGCATTAAACACAACAATGCTTAATACCATTAAAATAAAAAATAAATAGTTGAAAATTATTAACCTTCGTCTTCTTCCAGGTTTCTTAACACATCAAATCTGTTTACATTTTTCTTTACTTCCTTTCTGACAAATCTTTTCCTAGATAGTTCTAAATTTGGTTTTACTTTCAAAGTCCTTCTTCTTACCAGTCTTCCCAAATCTTTGTCCCTCTTCTGCTCCTCCAGTTCACCTCCCCCTTCAATTTCATTTGTCGTGTCCATATTTTGACTGTTTTCCGTCGCATTCTCTTTGTCCATTATACTTGTATCCATGTCCAATGGTGTCCATACTCTTTCCTCATTGCTTTCCTCCTCATCTAATTTTTTTTTCAGTGTCAGTTTGACGGCTTGGGCAGGATATCCTTAAACACACCCGTCCAACCGTTAGATTGCTGTGAGTGAGAGACAGAGAGGAGGAGCGCAAAAGTAAAACCATCCCCTCCATTCAATATCCCATTTCAGCTGGAAATACATCACTGCACTGAAATAAAGTCGACAGCAACTTCCGGTTCATGTGGACTTTAAATCGGTTATGTTCATATTTTGTGTAGGCATATTATATTACGTTATCTCATTTTGAAAGTGAAAGTGAAGTGACATACTGCCAAGTATGGTGACCCATACTCGGAATTCGTGCTCTGCATTTAACCCATCCATCGTGCACACACATAGCAGTGAACACACACCCGGAGCAGTGGGCAGCCATTTATGCTGCGGCGCCCGGGGAGCAGTTGGGGGTTCGGTGCCTTGCTCAAGGGCACCTCAGTCGTGGTATTTAAATTGTTAAGACTTTTGCGGAGCTGCCTAACTTCGCTGCTCACTCCATTCGGCCGGAAGCGGAAGTCCCTTACTGGTCGATTCTGGTCTAAAACAGCAAGTGCAGATCATGAAGAATCTGAGAGCTTGCGTCTCTTTTCTGCTGATTGGCTGGTGCTTGGATGGCACTCTTCATCTGAAAATTCAACTTGATGGCTGTTGCATGGGAAAGAATGGAAAGATAATTAGCACCACATGTCAAGTAAACAATTCTGTATAGTTTTTATATGGCTGGCCATTCAATCAACAATCAAACTGATGGGCAGTCGTTTAGACAGCATTCATTCTAAAACTTGTCCATTCAATCAACAATCAATTCCTAGCACACATACAAACCCGATTACAAAAAAGTTGGGACACTGTACAAATTGTGAATAAAAACAGAATGCAATGATGTGGAAGTTTCAAATGTCAATATTTTATTCAGAATACAACATAGATGACATATCAAATGTTTAAACTGAGAAAATTTATCATTTTAAGGGAAAAATAAGTTTATTTTAAATTTCATGGCATTAACACATCTCAAAAAAGTTGGGACAAGGCCATGTTTACCACTGTGTGGCATCCCCTCTTCTTTTTATAACAGTCTGCAAACGTCTGGGGACTGAGGAGACAAGTTGCTCAAGTTTAGGAATAGGAAAGTTGTCCCATTCTTGTCTAATACAGGCTTCTAGTTGCTTAACTGTCTTAGGTCTTCTTTGTCGCATCTTCCTCTTTATGATGCGCCAAATGTTTTCTACGGAGGAAAGATCTGGACTGCAGGCTGGCCATTTCAGTACCCGGATCCTCCTTCTACGCAGCCATGATGTTGTAATTGATGCAGTATGTGGTCTGGCATTGTCGTGTTGGAAAATGCAAGGTCTTCCCTGAAAGAGACAACGTCTGGATGGGAGCATATGTTGTTCTAGAACTTGGATATACCTTTCAGCATTGATGGTGCCTTTCCAGATGTGTAAGCTGCCCATGCCACACGCACTCATGCAACCCATACCATCAGAGATGCAGGCTTCTGAACTGAGCGCTGATAACAACTTGGGTTGTCCTTGTCCTCTTTAGTCCGGATGACATGGCGTCCCAATTTTCCAAAAAGAACTTCAAATTTTGATTCGTCTGACCACAGAACAGTTTTCCACTTTGCCACAGTTCATTTTAAATGAGCCTTCTGGGTCATGTTTAGATTTGGCTTCTTTTTTGACCTATAGAGTTATAGCCGGCAACGGCGAATGGCACGGTGGATTGTGTTCACCGACAATGTTTTCTGGGAGTATTCCTGAGCCCATGTTGTGATTTCCATTACAGTAGCATTCCGGTATGTGATGCAGTGCCGTCTAAGGGCCCGAAGATCACGGGCATCCAGTATGGTTTTCCGGCCTTGACCCTTACGCACAGAGATTGTTCCAGATTCTCTGAATATTTGGATGATATTATGCACTGTAGATGATGATAACTTCAAACTCTTTGCAATTTTTCTCTGAGAAACTCCTTTCTGATATTGCTCCACTATTTTTCACCGTAGCATTGGGGGAATTGGTGATCCTCTTGCCATCTTGACTTCTGCGAGACACTGCCACTCTGAGAGGCTCTTTTTATACCCAATCATGTTGCCAATTGACCTAATAAGTTGCAAATTGGTCCTCCAGCAGTTCCTTATATGTACATTTAACTTTTCCGGCCTCTTATTGCTACCTGTCCCAACTTTTTTGGAATGTGTAGCTCTCATGAAATCCAAAATGAGCCAATATTTGGCATGACATTTCAAAATGTCTCACTTTCAACATTTGATGTGTTATCTATATTCTATTGTGAATAAAATATAAGTTTATGAGATTTGTAAATTATTGCATTCTTTTTTTTTGGAATCGGGTTTGTACACTATATAGATATATAGTGTGTGTGTGTGCTAGAAACAAATGACAGAAACAACTAATAATCCAATATATACAAATATAAATAGATGAATAAATGAATACATATAAAGTAGCATCATCTTTTTCAGACAACAATGCATTTACCTTATAAATCAAATGGGAAAACAAACACATACTCACTCACTCTCTCTCTCACTCACACACACACACACACACGTATAATGTGTGCATGTTACAAAACTCACTGATATAAAATTGGATCATCTTTTCCGTCCTCAAGTATATCACCCTCGCCGCTGTCTTCACTCTCCTCAATTTCATCATCGCTGCTTCGAGTGATCGCAAATAAAACATCTTCAGCAGAAAAAAACTTATTTTGACGATCCATTTGATGAGAGAATCCGCCCAGTAAGAAAGACGCGAAAACAGATGTTGACTAGGGAACCGTCTTTTTACTATGGATTGTTAGCTGTCGAATGATAGGGGGTGTGGTCACAGCCTACGTCGCAGGTTAGCTCCTCGAGCAGAATGGAGAGTGACTGATTCAAATAAAAATAAAAACATCTTGTTCGCGAGGAATTTAAACTTCCCGGGTATCGTTGGAATCGTGCACTGATTGTCTACATTTTCTATCAGTCATATAATTTCGATTCTTTCATTGGCTTTCGTTGTAAAGACAAAATAATAGGATCTGCATATCATGACGTCAAAATATTTTGACCTATATATTGCCTATCTTTGTATTTGTGTGTGTGTGTGCGGTCTTAATTTGTTCATTACACTCTAAGCAACATTCGGCTACCGGGAGTCTGTTTTCTATGGGTCATTCTATGAAACTGGTGGCTTTCCTGTCCCGGCCTCAACCACCAGGAAAAACACTTAAAAGTGTCAGATAATGACACAAAATGTATGTTTTTTGTTTTAATTGAAGTGTTTTATTGTTAATAAAACATATGTAAGACAGTTATATTGCAAACCATATTGTAGAACACAGTCAGTGCCATGAAATTGGCTTGTCCCTCGGGTCAGGAGTCGTGGTAGTGACATATTTAGAGTTAAAGAATATATTTTTCTCCCCCTTTAAATGGCATAATACAAAGGTAAGTAGTATAGTTATTTAGTAGACTACTTAAAAAACTAAAATATCAACTAAATATTATAAATAATTTACAGGGAATACCTGTCCCTCAATTTCAATTGGTGTTAAAATTGATAAAAACCACCACTTTGAAAAAAATCAACATCCTTGCCAACTTCTTCCTGGGTCAAAGGTTCATTGTAGGCGTGGCTGTTTTGAAAAGCACATGGTGAGTGTGCACTCTCTCTTCATCTTTTAGCAATTTGATAAATAATTAGATAATTTCATGCGAGGACTTAAGATGTGTCACTGGTGTTCTACAGTTTATAGTAAGGGGAAAGGAAATTTTCTTAATATAATTTTTCAAATTGCATGATTAAGTGATTTATTTACAATTTAAGAAGTGTGGTTTGAGCTACTGTGGCCTCCATCTTAGATATGCCATTTTGTCTGCAGATTTGTCACTGGTGTTATCGTCACTGGTGTTACTGTTGCTGCTGGTAACACCAGTGACATGACGATAACACCACTAACTTTTTTCTCAACATAAGGTTTCATAAAAGCCTCAACAATTATATTAATAAAGACTTGTTAGCATTTCATTACTGTTTTAATATTGTAAACACATAATATTGCTTTCCTTTTGACAGATATGGCGAAATTAAGTGCTGCTGTAAAGCAAAGACTCTACAGTAGGGATGTAACGGTATGAAAATTTCTAATCACGATTATAGTGACCAAAATTATCACGGTTATCAGTATTATCACGGTATTGTTAAAATGTGCTGGAGATGTTCAAAAAGTAACGAAACATAAATCACTTCACCAAGTTTCATACTTAAAAATCAACAAACAGCAAATAAAATGACTTTTTGTTTGCATAATCACTAAAACAATAACATTACCAGTGAGGTCTGTATTTTAAATGACAACTTGACTGACACCAGTTTAATAGCATGTTCAAATAAATAATGTAAATGTTCAAATAAAGCTTTGAAAAAGTTTAACATAAAGGTAGACCACACATTTCAGCCTTTAAAGAAAAGGGTTAAATTAAAATGATAATTAATAAATGATTATATGTATTTTATCTGCTTCATAAATAATCGTATATAGAATATCTGAATTGTTTAAATGTACATAAGTTTGTTTTTCATCAACCGGTTAAAATTTACAGCAGGTCATGCAAATTTGGTCAATTTTTTGGCCAGACAGAAACTGCACACAGACTGAATGTAAATAAGTGTCTGTAAATCCACTCTCTGACAGCAGGTGGCGCTTTATACGGAAAAGCTGAATTACAGCTGATTCCCGTGAACTCCGCGAACACTTCCTTTAGGTATTACATGGAGCGAAGATGAGAACAAAATGCCATCGAATTGTTTCTGAAGACAGTCAGATCCTTCAGAGGTACATTCATATGATTAATTCATTGATATATTAATTTGTATAATTCCCTTAGCACTCTTTTAAAACCTTCCAGCTTTTCCGCCCTATTTTCACTCAGAACGAAACTACTCTGCTGCTGTGCGCACGTGAGACTGTTACTGAAAACTGCTTTATGCTGGACAGTATTTATTTATCGCGAGTTGTTTAAATCACGGTAATCGAATACGGTTTTAATGATAATTAAAATATGAAACGGTAATACTAACCGCGGGGAATTTTATCATGATTTATCGTCAAACCGGTAATCGTTACATCCCTACTCTACAGGCAGCGCAGGGATGCTGACCCAGACCGCAGAGCAGCCTACCTTAAAAGATTTGGAGGGTCAAAAAAGAAAGAGAGTGAAGGATCTCACAGAAAGGGAAAAAAGACAGGAGCAAAGGAAATGGCGGGTCAGACAGGCAAAACACAGAGAGAGATTGAGAGCAGGAAAGACGGTGTTGGCTAATGGCCGTGATCTCTCACCTCCACATCAACCAGGTGTCATCAACCCGGATACCTCAGCTCCACTTCGTCCAGATGTCATCGAGTCTCACCACAGTGGACAGTGGTGCATCGTGAACTATGACGAACAACCATACCCTGGCGTTATACTGGATGTCGAAGAACATAATGTGAAAGTTAAGTGCATGCACAGGAATGGAGTAAACGAGTTCTACTGGCCAAGCCCAAGAGATGATATCAGCTGTTATGGAGATGACCAGATTGTTTGTCTGATGCCAGAGCCGCTGCCAGTGAACAAAAGATGGGTTCAGATTGACCACAGTATCTGGAAGTACTTGGAGGAGCACCTGAATGTATGAAAGTGTCAGATGTGAACTGGCTACTAGTGAAGAAGCCATCAGTGGCTTCAATGGAGACTGGCTCGGAAATTATAACAGATGGACGCGACACAATAACATGGCAAAGACAAACATATCTCAAGTAAAAGTGAAGAACAGTTAGTATAGGAAATATTTCATGAACATGTTTTACTGCATACAAAATGTTCGTATCAGTGCTGTTGGGTTTTAGTTTTGCGTTCAATGTTAGTGTCTCTAATGTTCTAGTGGACATGTTTTGTTTGTATGACAATGTTGTGTTATGAAAGACACATTTTAGTCAAAAGGCTTCATCTTTCGGTCTTAATCTGACTAATAACCTTTATTTTATTGTTCATATTAAATTTACATTTTATGAAATATGAAATTATTTGTAATGTAAAATATGACTAATACATGTATAAAAAATAGTTTGAAATAATCTTATGTTTTGTCATTGGTTTCACTTTGCGTCACTGGTGTTACCGCATGGCATATTGGTTTTCTGGCATCAGAGTTGCCCAGTTTCATAGAATATGGTTTTTTATCTACCTAACTGTTGCTGCATTCCTTAGTAAGCATTTTAAGGACTCCATGTAAATATCACCATATCAATAAGCTATTCATAATTTTTTCTACCTCATATTGCTGCTATTTAAATACCCTGTACAACTTTTTGCACATTCCTCTTATATTACTATTTAAGTCAACAACATACTGACCTGCACATTTATATTTATATTTTTTTATCTTATTCTTTTATTTATTTTATTTTTCTTAATTTGTATACTATACAATTGCACTGTCCTTTGCAGCGGACCTGACTTACATTTCACTGCTGGTTATACTCTGTATAATTGTGTATGTGACGAATAAAAATCTTGAATCTTATTTTGATTGGTCAGATCGCCTGTCAATCAAGCTCTTTGCGAACGGTCAATTCAGAAGAGAGATCCCGATCATGTGGAGGAGCTACAGAGCGCACAACGGTAAAGCCATGTTTAAATGTGATGATAGAGGAGAGAACTAATTCAAACATCTGCTTACACTTTAGGCTTGTGGCTGTGATATAAAGCCAATTTTATTGTTTATTTCGATTTTGGCTTCCAAGGATCATAAAAAAAAGATGTGAGGTTAAAGTATTAAAAACTATCAGCGTTTATTCTAGTGCAACTTCTTTCCCTTCTTAGCGGTGTACGTTCCTCCCAAAAACCCAAACTTAACGTCAGAATCAGCACAATTGAGATTGCTGTAAAATGCAGTCTTTACTGTTGCTAAATTGTGGGACATGGCTTGATGAAACATTGAAAGCACAATAATCTGTGCACAAGATAGAGGGCGGTTGCACATTTAAGGGGGATTTATTCTGAAAAATATAAATGAATTATCTTTTAGTAGCAGCACTCGTGGTTAACACATTTACTCTCGCTCTGGAACTCTCTCGAGATTCAGCGTGTATTGAATATTACATTTTTAACATATAAATATTATGCACCAACTGATTAGAACAATATCTCTGCTACATTCTCATTAAACAACAATCGTGTTGTCACATTAACTCATGTTAACGTGTAAACTTATAAATCAACGCATAACACGGTTAATACAACAGATACTTACTTCACTTTCTATTCAAACTAATTGGGAAATATACACACAACCATTATAAACATTAATACACTTAGGTCTCACACATTTTCCACCAGTTTATCTGAAAAATACGAATTAATCTTTTAGTAGCAGCACTCGTGGTTAACACATTTACTCTCGCTCTGAAACTCTCTCGAGATTCAGCGAGAGCGCAGTTCCATAACTCACCACGTGAATTTACCGCCACCTGCTGGTGTAATCTGAGACTGCGATTTCTTTTAAACCCAACATGTCTATTTAATATTAGAACCACAGTTATGTAGCTTATTTTTTTCCCTTGATTTACATTTCTGGAATGCAATGCTTTCACCCATTGCGTTACACGCGCACCAAAATGGACAAGCAAATTACACTTCGGGATCAGGCGCGTCTAAACAATCAAATACACACAAAAATATGTAAAAAAAAAAAAGTATTCACTTGTCTGGATGTAAACAGCGGGGAGAAAATCCGATGTGTGTCAATATATATGCAGTCACCTTCTGATGATCGGGCAACAACAAAATGCTTTAATCTGAATAACAACTTTAATAAGCATTAATATATCAAATTACACAGTGAACAATATGCAGTATTATTTTACTCTTGGTTATTTTATTACATTTCTTTAAGCTGTTAACTTACCTGAACAGTAATGTTAGTAGACCTCCATGAAAAATAAAGCAGTTTATTTCATTTGTATTTTTGTTTTATTGTATTTGTCAGTTTGTTTTACTTTGTTTCCTTGTTTATGTTCTTTTTTTAGCTTATCGTATGTAAATAAAACACTAAAAATGCCTGCACACTGGTGCATTTACACATTTATGTTTTATATTCATATCAGTTAGGCTATAATTATTTTATATTTCAGAATATAAAACAATGTTAATTAAGCTCTTAATTTGTTATATATATATATATATATATATATATACAGTATTTATATATGTGCATGTATGTATATGTGTGTGTGTGTGTGTGCATTTGTTCACTACTCACTGCTGTGTGTGTGCACTTGGATGGGTTAAACGCAGAGCACTAATTTCGAGTATGGGTCACCATCCTTGACAATACGTCACGACTTTTTTTAAAAATAATGAAAGTAATACGAGTGTACACTGTAACATGATGAGTCTGTATGTTTATTATTAATAGCTTACTCTATTCAAAAATAGATTTTAATAACATGCTAAACAATAATAATTAGTTTCTCAGATATAAAATGTCTTCTTTTTTTTACGATAGTACAAAGCATGCGTGAGTCTATGGCTACAAAACCTATATATATATACAGATGCTCCTGATATTAACATGCTCAAAAAAAAATTATTAATTTTTTTGGTTGTTTGTATTTTATTGAATCAGATACCTGCACCACAGATGATGACCTGATGACTTTCTTCAAACTGTTTTCCTTGACCACTGATTGTTTTTTTTTTTCTTGAATCCATGGAAATAAGCAGAAACACTTAAATAACACACGCAAATATCAGGTATGAACAGAATCTGTTGCAGGGAATGAGTCAAAGTCTGTTCACATCTCTGTGGTTAGATCAGTGCACAATAATGTGTCTTTAACCTTCATTATGTATGTTTTGATTATACTGTGTTGTAAATAAAATACAAGTAATTAAAAAAAAACAAATTCAATCTCCTCGCACTCTGTCTTACCTGCCTCAGTCACAGTCACACTGATGGGCCATTATGGGGCCATTAGGAGAGGGCCCTTTGTCTCTCAGGTGAGAATCACTTGATATTCAAGCCCATTTCCACTCCCTCGCATATTGGCTTTCGATCACAAAACATGTCTTTAAAAATTTAAATCAATATATTGTTTTCTGTGAAGGAGTAAGCAAAATGATTTTCACATAATTGTGAAGGAAATATTCTAGCCTACAAGACTTATTCAGAACTATTCAGTATGTGTTTATTTTCAAAATAGATGCATTAATTTTAGCCATTCTCATTTGCTAGGAGAAGTAAGCACAGAATCAACTTTGCGCTGCTGCGCGTGATCTAGATCAGACAAATATACACATGCATATTGAAAAGCGGATGTTTTGGAAAATGCTACACCACATTTAAAAAAAAAAAAGTTATAGTAAATTAGGCTTTCTTAATATGGATTACAAAAAAGGTCTCGTGTGTTATATTTCCACTTGCACTTATCTTAAAGTTGCTTTGGGTTTGTATAAAGGTTTGTTGATTTATTATTTATATTTATTTGGTTGTTTTATTAATGAAATACCCAATTCAATTCAAGTACAAGAACAAATAATTTTGTATTGTTTTTGTTTTGTTTTATTGTATTTATTTTACATGTTCCAAATAAAGTCTCAAAAGAACAATCAAATTCAGCAAAAAAGTGAAGTTTGTGTCTTGCTGCTGTTACGAAATGTTTTTTTTATTTTTTGTTTGTTTCTTTCAGCGTTCTTTTTATTTAAAAACATAGTTGGTGCATTTTGTTTTGCGATGCTAATACCATTTGAGGTTTAAATAAACACTGTTTGAATTGTTAATAATGTGTCTCAATCGGTCATTGAATTTATGTATTTATTGTTATGACCTTAAAAAGTGGATTCAGCATTGGGGAAATATTAGCATATTTTTCTCAAAAATAATACATTTATAGTATATTGCTTGTGTGTTTCAAACACACTCATAATTAATTTGTAATGTACTCGTAATACAAAAAAAGTACACTTTAATATCACTAATCAAGCATGAAAATAGGCATTTACTTAAAGTGTACTTGTTCCAATTTAGCATCAAAAAGTACACTAAATACACAATGTTATACATTAGTATAATTTTATTACAACTAAAATACACTTAGTACAAAAATAGTTTATCCAAAATAGCACACTTGTCTGTGGCATTGATGTTAATCAAGCAACAAAATAAAGACAGAAAATCACTCACTGCTCTTGACTGAAAAACTTTAGTAGCCCTAAAGATTCATTTCAATTTATTGATAGAAATAAATATGTCTGCTTGAAAGAATGAAGAATATGGTAAACAAGTTGCTATAAAGAATGCATAATTATCCTATATAACCATGGGTATTTCATTAAAAAGTTCTTGTTCTTCATGAGAAGTGATTTTATTTAATTTTAACATAAAAGCATGTTGTGTGTCACCGCAGTTAAATCGGTGTCTATCATGATAAAACCTTAATATCAAACCTATATAATAAAGTTTGGAAGTTTTAGAGAAATGCTTAATAAATGCACTGTAACTGAACCCATTAGATTTTAGCCGACTAAATTTACTGAAGATTTAGTCGACTAAAACTTGACTAAAACTAAAAACAATTCAAATGACTAAAATGTGACTAAAACTAAATGGTATTTTAGTCAAAAAACTGACTAAAACTAAATCAAAATTAACACTGATCTTCCTGGTGGATGGGTGGGTGTTATGGAATTTTTTTTCTCAAAAAAAATAATTGTTCACAAAACAAACATTAGAAACTTGAAAAAAAATGATTTCTTTTCACCGGCCGAGTACACCATTCTCTAACTTTCAGAAGCCCTTTGTAGCTTACATACAAACTCTGCAAACTCTTATTGTCTGATTAAGCCCTTTCCATTCCAGCTAGTAAATTTCATTTTTGTTTTGATTTGTAGAATTCAGTTTTAAGTGCACCTAATACTTTGTCTCTTTGTCTCAGTATCTCCTAATTTTCCATTATCTCCTGATGAGAATGTACTTACTTTACTACTTCTGCTATTACTTTCTCTTTTATCATTGCTATTTTTTAAAATATATTTATGAATTTATTTTTTATTATTTGTTGTTTTCTTGCACCCTGAATGTATCTTTAAAAAATCATAATATATATATGGGGGAAGTCGTGGCCTAATGGTTAGAGAGTCGGACTCGTAATCGAAAGGTTGCGAGTTCGAGCCCCCGGCCGGCAGGAATTGTAGGTGGGGGGAGGGAATGTCCAGCGCTCTCTCCACCCTCAATACCACGACTGAGGTGCCCTTGAGCAAGGCACCGAACCCCCAATTGCTCCCCGGGCGCTGCAGCATGGCTGCCCACTGCTCCGGGTGTGTGTTCACGGTGTGTGTGTGTGTGTGTGTGTGTGGATTTGTTCACTACTCACTGCTGTGTGTGTGCACTTGGATGGGTTAAACGCAGAGCACCAATTTCGAGTATGGGTCACCATACTTGACAATACGTATGTATTAGATGTTGTTCAAACTCTTTCATTTCTAGTTATTTCATAGCACAACATCCATATGTATTTCACCAAGAATTGTACTCTGAACATCATTGATATGGTTTATTATTTGCATGTAAATAGGTTTGCAACTTTCTGAATTTGGCATGAGAGTGGGACTTTTATTTTGGAGGGGGGATATGACATCATAAGGCTGTGCCACACTCCTGCTCTGTTGTGATTTGGCTGAAGAAAGAACATTTTATTTTATTTGAGGAAAGTGGAGTAACACATTTAGTTTGGATTTATTTTCTTTCTGTTAATTATTGTCATCTTGTCCAAAGACATCCATATTGACACACTATTATAAAGATGGCGTTTATTAAAGAGGAGAGTGCAGACATCAGGATTGCAGAAGTATTCAGCATCAAACATGAAGATACTGAGGAACAAACAGGTCGGTTCATTTCTCAAAGCTGAACTCACTCATTTGATTCATACTCGCAGCTCTACAGAAATGAATGATATTTCTGAAGAATGTCATGATTTTCCTAATTATGGCTTTTATTTGACCTGGAGTGTAGGCTAAAGGGATAGTTTACCCAAAAATGAAATTTACTCCGATATGCTGCCTTAGGCAAGATTTTACCTGGTGCCCCTTGCCTAACATTAACATTACTGAATAATAACTAACAATGAACAATACATTTGTAACCGTATTTATTATTTTTGTTAGTGTTAGTTATTGACAATTAACCTTATTTTAAATAGTTTCCAGCGAAACTATAAAAATATAGGTGCTTCCTAAATCACTTTGAAACACAATTAAACATCAATAATAATTACATCTGGTATTCCTGCACAAAACTGTATTCATTTTAACACTTCTCTAGCAATGAGGTGGAGGTGGTACCTGATCATGTGCACCCTTTAACTGGCTGAAACAAACACTTTTTACCCACAATGTATTTTAGGTGTTAGAATAGCAGTAGCAGTACTGCCGCAGCGTAGTGTCTTCAAGTCAAACAAACTTTGATGTTGATGGGTTCCGTGTATATATGATATGATACTAGTTTTACTCAAATGAAACTGTCAAATGCTCATGAAATGACTCTCAGAGCAATTACGGTCCATTACAGGCTGGAGTTAGCAGAAAACAAGGGTTCTGTGAATCTGAAATGCGCGCACAGGAAAAACTGCTACATATAACAGCTTTCGACTTGGGGACCTTGATATAAATGTAGCGGAGTAAAAAGTATGATATTTGTCTTTCAAATGTAGTGAAGGTGAAGTAACAAGTTTCCAGAAAAAAATAACACTCAAGTAAAGTAAAGATACTCAAAAAGTGTACTTAAGTACAGTACTCAAGTAAATTTACTTTGTTACTGTCCACCTCTGATCATCATTCATTACATCACATTACCTCTGTCTTTGTACCATTTTGCTTCTTCTCTTATTTTCTTCCCTGAGCACCAGATGGCTTCGGTCTTTTGACATAGTGATAATTTATTAGAGAACATCTATCAGAATCAGGTAACTGATGTATGTGGAAGTGCGTCTGTGCAGGGGGAGATTGATCATGCGTCGAACCGAGGAGAGCAATAAAATAGTTGTTTTGTGGGACGATCACTTTTTTGTAATATTTTAAATTTAGAGTATTGAAGTAGTATTGGTAATTTAAAAAAAAAACAGTTTTGGAGTCCCTAGGGATCGGCGGCACCTCTAGCATTTGCCTACTTCTCCTATGCCACGGGCTGGCCCTGCCCTCAAGCTATCATTGGTGTATATGACTTTCTTCTTTGAGACAAACACAGAGTTAAAAAAAATCCTTGCTGTTCCAAGCTTTATAATGGCAGTGAATAGGGGGTGAGATTTTGACGGTCATTCGCATTTGCCTTGTGTTAACTTCTGTGACGTAGTGCACACTCCTGATGTTCTACGTAACACAACACATTCTAAGCACATGAGCTGCGCAGCACATCATAGGAGTGTGCACTGCATCACGCAAGTTAACGCAAGTCAAATGCGTATCCGCATGGCTCCAGAAGCTAGTTGTTTTGCTTAATAAAGTTTTAAATAAGGATATTTGTCTTACACAAATGCATTGATTCACTTCACAAGGCCTTTATTAACCTCTTGGAGCTGTGTGAAGTACGTTTTATTATCGCTCTGATTTTTGGGCTTCAAAATCTCATCTCTATTCACTACAATTGTAAAGCTTGGAAGACGCAGGGTATTTATTTTTTTAATAATTCTGATTGTGTTCGTCTGAAAGAAGAAAGTCCTATACACCTAGGATGGCTTGAGGGGTGAGTAAATCGTGGGGTAATTTTCATTTTTTGTGAACTAACCTTTTAACTTGTATTTGTCTCTATTCACCTTAGACCTGAAGCTGCTGAAAGAGGAGGGTCAAGAACTGAATGAAAATGAAGAGAAGTACCTGGTTGAGAAAAATCCTGATTTCATAACGGAAGAAAAATATTTTAGCTGCTTGCAGACTAAAAAGACTTGCACACGAAAAAGAGCTCAGAAGACCGGAACTAGAGGTTTCTTCTGCCAACACTGTGGGAAAAGATTTACTCAAAACGAAACCCTTGAAAGACACATGAGAATTCACACTAAAGAGAAACTTTTCACCTGCAAACACTGTGGAAAGACTTGTAATCATAAAGGAAACCTTAATAAGCATATACGAATTCACACTGGAGAGAAGCCTTATGCATGCGCTCAGTGTGGAAAGAGTTTCACACAAAAAGAACATCTTAAACTCCACATGAGAGTTCACACTGGAGAGAGGCCATACACATGCCAACAGTGTGGAAAAGGTTTCAGACAAAGCGAAAGGCTTAAAGCCCACATAAGAATTCACACTGGAGAGAAGCCTTTCACCTGCCAACAGTGTGAGAAGAGTTTCACACAAAAAGAACATCTTAAAGTCCACATGAGCGTTCACACTGGAGAGAAGCCTTATGCATGCACTCAGTGTGGAAAGAGCTTTACTGGGAAAAGAAACTTAAAAGTCCACATGAGCGTTCACACTGGAGAGAAGCCTTATGCATGCACTCAGTGTGGAAAGAGCTTTACTAGGACAAGAAACTTAAAACTCCACATAAGAGTTCACACTGGAGAGAAGCTTTTCACCTGCACTCAGTGTGGAAAGAGCTTTACTGGGAAAAGAAACTTAAAACTCCACATAAGAGTTCACACTGGAGAGAAGCTTTTCACCTGCACTCAGTGTGGAAAGAGCTTTACTGGGAAAAGAAACTTAAAACTCCACATAAGAGTTCACACTGGAGAGAAGCTTTTCACCTGCACTCAGTGTGGAAAGAGCTTTACTGGGAAAAGAAACTTAAAACTCCACATAAGAGTTCACACTGGAGAGAAGCTTTTCACCTGCACTCAGTGTGGAAAGAGCTTTACTGGGAAAAGAAACTTAAAACTCCACATAAGAGTTCACACTGGAGAGAAGCTTTTCACCTGCACTCAGTGTGGAAAGAGCTTCACTGACAAATTGTTTTTAAATCTCCACATGAGCGTTCACTCTGGAGAGAAGCCTTTCACTTGCCAACAGTGTGGAAGGAGCTTCACAACAGCAATGAACCTCAGGTGTCACATGAGAATTCACACCGGAGATCACATGTGATCAGTGTGGAAACGAGTGCTTCTCAATATCCCTCCTTGCTTCCTCTCTCCTCCATCCTATGACCCGGAAACCGATCGAGCTCAGCCATCTTGAAGGACATCTCAATTCTCTAATTGCAGAACGAGGAGTGAGGAGCCTTCCAGAGCAGCTATGAGCGAGCATACAAAGGTGTATCCTATGCGGAAGTCTTTTTCATTGAGAAACCTGACGCACGTGTAAATTCTCTTCCCCCTTCTCATCTGTTGTTGTAATTTTAAGTTATATTTTACGCAGATAGGAGTTTTACTTACTCAAACATGTTCTGAGGGCAGAAAGGAAAATGATTGGTTTACAGCTTCATCCAATGAAACTGAAGCAAGGGCGGGGTCAAGACGTTTGAACGTGCAGCGGAGGGATTGAGGAATAACGTACGTTAGTCGGAACCTATTTTTTACAGTCTATGGTCGGAACACAAGACAGATATTTTCGTGGGAGAACGCATTTATTGCAAGGTAAGTTCATTTTTAATTATATTTCGTTCAAATTCAACATCCTAACGTTTCCTAAGATAATAAGATAACAGTAAAAATGCACAGAACTAATCATCATCGTCTAAATATCGTAGGCCTATTTGTGCATTTTGATTTGACTGTTTCATCAGTCGACCACAACAAATCTGATTATGGGGAAACTGGTGAAAAACATGCTTTTCTAATGCTACCTTGCTGTCTGTTAAACTGATGTGAGAACAGAACTCTTTCAAATCTCCGCGATATTTTACGCGATACATCTCCCGCCCTAGCGCTATACTCTCGTGGCAGCAGTACTCAATAGATTCAAATCACTGTTATTTAGTGTATTACGCGCTGCTCTCAGGGCAGGAGTACTCAATAGATTCAAATCGCTGTTATTTTAGTGTATAATGCGCTGCTCTCAGGGCAGGAGTACACAATAGATTCAAATCGCTGTTATTTTAGTGTATTACGCGCTGCTCTCAGGGCAGGAGTACTCAATAGATTCAAATCGCTGTTATTTTAGTGTATTACGCGCTGCTCTCAGGGCAGGAGTACTCAATAGATTCAAATCGCTGTTATTTTAGTGTATTACGCGCTGCTCTCAGGGCAGGAGTACTCAATAGATTCAAATCGCTGTTATTTTAGTGTATTACTCGCTGCTCTCAGGGCAGGAGTACTCAATAGATTCAAATCACTGTTATTTTAGTGTATTACTGGCTGCTCTCAGGGCAGGAGTACTCAATAGATTCAAATCGCTGTTATTTTAGTGTATTACGCGCTGCTCTCAGGGCAGGAGTACTCAATAGATTCAAATCGCTGTTATTTTAGTGTATTACGCGCTGCTCTCAGGGCAGGGCAGGAGTACTCAATAGATTCAAATCACTGTTATTTAGTGTATTACGCGCTGCTCTCAGGGCAGGAGTACTCAATAGATTCAAATCGCTGTTATTTTAGTGTATTACTCGCTGCTCTCAGGGCAGGAGTACTCAATAGATTCAAATCACTGTTATTTAGTGTATTACGCGCTGCTCTCAGGGCAGGAGTACTCAATAGATTCAAATCGCTGTTATTTTAGTGTATTACTCGCTGCTCTCAGGGCAGGAGTACTCAATAGATTCAAATCACTGTTATTTTAGTGTATTACGCGCTGCTCTCAGGGCAGGAGTACTCAATAGATTCAAATCACTGTTATTTTAGTGTATTACGCGCTGCTCTCAGGGCAGGAGTACTCAATAGATTCAAATCACTGTTATTTAGTGTATTACTCGCTGCTCTCAGGGCAGGAGTACTCAATAGATTCAAATCACTGTTATTTTAGTGTATTACGCGCTGCTCTCAGGGCAGGAGTACTCAATAGATTCAAATCACTGTTATTTAGTGTATTACGCGCTGCTCTCAGGGCAGGAGTACTCAATAGATTCAAATCGCTGTTATTTTAGTGTATTACGCGCTGCTCTCAGGGCAGGAGTACTCAATAGATTCAAATCGCTGTTATTTTAGTGTATTACTCGCTGCTCTCAGGGCAGGAGTACTCAATAGATTCAAATCGCTGTTATTTAGTGTATTACGCGCTGCTCTCAGGGCAGGAGTACTCAATAGATTCAAATCACTGTTATTTAGTGTATTACGCGCTGCTCTCAGGGCAGGAGTACTCAATAGATTCAAATCACTGTTATTTTAGTGTATTACTGGCTGCTCTCAGGGCAGGAGTACTCAATAGATTCAAATCACTGTTATTTAGTGTATTACTCGCTGCTCTCAGGGCAGGAGTACTCAATAGATTCAAATCGCTGTTATTTAGTGTATTACGCGCTGCTCTCAGGGCAGGAGTACTCAATAGATTCAAATCGCTGTTATTTAGTGTATTACGCGCTGCTCTCAGGGCAGGAGTACTCAATAGATTCAAATCGCTGTTATTTAGTGTATTACTCGCTGCTCTCAGGGCAGGAGTACTCAATAGATTCAAATCGCTGTTATTTAGTGTATTACGCGCTGCTCTCAGGGCAGGAGTACTCAATAGATTCAAATCACTGTTATTTTAGTGTATTACTGGCTGCTCTCAGGGCAGGAGTACTCAATAGATTCAAATCGCTGTTATTTAGTGTATTACTCGCTGCTCTCAGGGCAGGAGTACTCAATAGATTCAAATCACTGTTATTTTAGTGTATTACGCGCTGCTCTCAGGGCAGGAGTACTCAATAGATTCAAATCGCTGTTATTTAGTGTATTACGCGCTGCTCTCAGGGCAGGAGTACTCAATAGATTCAAATCGCTGTTATTTAGTGTATTACTCGCTGCTCTCAGGGCAGGAGTACTCAATAGATTCAAATCGCTGTTATTTAGTGTATTACGCGCTGCTCTCAGGGCAGGAGTACTCAATAGATTCAAATCGCTGTTATTTAGTGTATTACTGGCTGCTCTCAGGGCAGGAGTACTCAATAGATTCAAATCGCTGTTATTTAGTGTATTACTCGCTGCTCTCAGGGCAGGAGTACTCAATAGATTCAAATCGCTGTTATTTTAGTGTATTACTCGCTGCTCTCAGGTATTAATAATAATATAGTTGTAGTAATAACTTTAAAGGGAATTCTGAGACCTGTATCCTTGTTTAGTGGTTTTTAGTCATTAAATTGTTCTAATAGTAATAATTTACATAACATAATTTCCACTGAATTTCCATATTACTTGTAGCTGTATTGTTATACATTTACCATGTATAAATAAAAAGTAAATATAATAATAGAAAATTATGTTAATTACCCCTTAACTTAGTGCTATATTTTTTCAGAACCAGTTTTGGAATATAATATATACTCACTGTCCACTTTAATAGGAACACCTGTACACGATTATTATTATTATTAGCTCATTCATGAAGTTATCCAATCGGAGAATCATGTGGCAAATGCACTCTGCATAAAATCATGCAGATACAGGTAAAGAGCTTTAATTAATGTTCACATCAGTCATCAGAATGGGGAAAATGTGATCTCTGTTTTTGGTTCTAGATGGGCTGATTTGAGTTTCAAAAAAGACTTTTGTGAATGAAACATCCCAGTAGATCAGCAGGTTTTGAAATACTCATACCAGCTAATCTTTTACCAACAACCATACCACGGTTTGTTTTTTTGTTTTGTTTTTGTTGATTCTAATGATTGATGTGAACATTATCTAAAGCTCTTGAATTGTGTCTGCATGTTGTTGTTGTTGTTTTTACATTATGCTGCTGCCAAATGATTGGCCAATTAGATAACTGCATGAATGTACAGATGGTCTTAATAAAGTGGACGTTGAGTGCATCCACATACTTCATCTTTATTTTCTTGTACTGCTTGTAAGTTGGACATTATTACAAATAATTGTTTTGTAAAATTATATTTTAGATGAATGCCGTGATCTGGCTGGTGACATAATGTACCTGGCAACAAAATTCATCCCCCAGAAAAGAGTGGGTCAAGCATTGTTAGAAGAGGGGAATGTCCATGCAACCATGGCCAAAACAGAAGACTGCAGGTAATTTAGTTAGTAACAATTTACAACTACACTCGACATTAACTGAATGATTCAAAGATCAGTAGAACTGGAAAACTAAATACCTGTTGCTATTTTCAATTGCAGGAAAACATTGAAAGCTGTAAAGGATGCCTTAGAAACTAACTGGGAAACATTTGACCTGGCAACACATGGTCTTGGCCCTGCTGTTATAAAGGGCACTTTTTCATTAATTGATGAATGTCTTAAGGAAAAGATGAGAGCACTGAAATCAAAAGACTCCACAGAAGAGTAAAGTTTTCCCCCACTTTATTTTGTACTTCCATTCTTTCAAATGCCTGTTTCTTGTTTATGTACACTGTTCAGCAGTAAAAAAAAAATTAATAAAACAAAACATTACAAAGAATTTCATGGGGGTTTTTTTCCACTTAGTTATAGATGAAACCTCACTACATAAGTCACGACACATACTAGCCTGTTTATGATACTTTTTTTAATATACTCAATACAATAAGCAACAAGTAGTTAATTTATATTTGATTCTATTGTCATATCAGATGTTTTGCTTCTATATGCAATTTTTTAATGGCAGATGCCAAAGACATTTTTTAGTCTTTAGTAAAACATTTTCTTCTGTTTTTTCGTTTACAAATGTAATTCAGTGTGACTACCTGTTTTGCCTTTTTTACCTGTTGCCGATAGGCATGTAGTGCAGTTATTTTTCTTTTTCTTGAAGTTTGAAAAAAAAAAGTTTGTGTGCCCTCTCTACCATCCTGTACAGCTCCTTGTTTTCAGTGTACGTTTCTGATTGACTACATTCCACAAGGTCTGTTAACATGGTCTGGAGATCAGGTTTTGGCTTTCTTTTGAGTGCTTTCTGGCAATCTGGATGATTGGAGATTAATTCAGAAGGTGTCAGTGGAAGGTAGAGGATGTTGTGAACCAAAATGCAGACACATATTTCGTTATGACTATATTACTATGCATGTACAAAAATTTGGGCTTCTGTGATTTATAGTTGCTACACTCATCACTGTGAAAGACTGTGAGGTTTTCATAATCTGATATGAGTGACTATCAAAGATTTTTCTAGCAAGAGTAGACCTGATGTCTTGAATATCTAGTCCTTGTTGCTGTGCAACTATTCTCGAGAAAACTATGTTTGCACAGAGAGCCGCTTCTGGATCTTCTGCAGTCACATTTGACCATGGCCAAATCAACTGTGTGAGACTGAGTGCTAGTATCTGGTGGAATAATACATGTTCCCTTTTCATTCATTTTACATTTTGAATCCAGCCCCTTCTCAATCATAGACTTGACAGCATTAGAGAATTCATCAGCGTTGTATACCTTCATGCGCCCACTTGCTGCCAGCTCATCCATGTAACTGAAAATCACACAATCATTCATTAGAAATGTAAATTAGATGTAGCAGGAAAATAACTGAACATATATATATATAAACCCATGGGCTTGGGCCTGGTTTAATGGTGGGCACATTGAGTTCATTGACTCGTGCCTCAAAGAAAAAATGAAAACACTTAAATCCTCTTCGAAAGATGTGAACTAGTTAAGTTACAGCTGTTTAATAATACCTTTCTGTTGTAATAATATGTTGCTGTGTTTTATAGATGCCCATAATTAAATAAAATTTAATTTTGTTCCTTAATACAAAAGTAAAGTATTCAATATTTTATTGTAATGTTAAAGCAAAAGACAATTCAATAAAAGCATTATTTTGTGAATTATTTACAATCAACATTTGTTCCTTCCTTTTGTTCATATACAAAGCATCTGTACAACACTCATTGACCAAAAAAAAAAAAAAAAGTGTGGCAGCAAGGGGGAAAAACTAATGTTGGCTAGGCAGAGCATATAGTTATTGTTTCATCAATGAAACGTGTTCTCTCTCTACAAGATCAACCACGTTTTTTCTTCTTTTTAACCATGTAAGTTACAGTGACTGCATCTTTTGCTTTTTGGACCCTTTTCCGATAATTATGAAGTGCAGTCACTTTTCTTTTTCTTGACAGTTTGCTAAACTGTGAAAAAACTAATTTGTGTGCTCTCTGTACTAATCTGTGCACTTCCTTATCCTCATGAAATTTTTCTGATTGGCTCCACTCATGAAGATCTGTGAGCATGTGTTGCAGTGTTACTTTTTTTTTTCTCACTGTATTTTGAGCAGTGTGGATCCTCAGATATGTTCTCACAGGATGTTGTGTAGATAATGTTGTGAACTAAGACACATACACACACCTCTCCATAGCTACTTGCAATGCACATGCAAAATTTGGTCCCTTTACGACATACAATTCCTACACTCCCATCAAAATGATATACAGTAAGGTCTTCATTATCTGCAGAGTAGGATTCACTGTCAACAATTTTTCTTGCTGCTTCTGCCCTAAGGTCTTGAATTACAAGTCCTTGTTTCTTTGCAATGATTTTTGAGAAAATTAAGTGTTTGCACACAGATCCACACTGGAATACTTTGCAATCGCAATTATGCATCACCAAGTCAACTCTGTGAGATTGTGTGCTTATATCGGGTGGAACCAAACACACTCCATTTTCATTCATCTCCACTTTTGCATCCAGGCCTTTTGCAATCATGCAATGGGCAGCATTTGTGGTCTCTTCAGCGTTCGCTCCTTTTATTCGTCCAGTGTCTGTCAGTTCATCCAGGTAACTGAACAATTCAATTAAAGAACAAGTTATCAAATGATTTAGATTTTTTAGACATTTGCTATACCCTTACACATTAGACAGAGCTGACAGACCTTTTTACTAAATGTTTTCATAAGTGTGCTGTGTAAAGGAATTGACAATGATAAGGCTATAGAGAATAGCTAATGTTTATACTAGAGCTTCCTGTATCCAAACAACTTGATAATGGCAACAGGTTGTGGCCAGAGGTAATATATACAGGTCCTTCTCAAAACAATTAGCATATTGTGATAAAGTTCATTATTTTCTGTAATGTACTGATAAACATTAGACTTTCATATATTTTAGATTCATTACAACACAACTGAAGTAGTTCAAGCCTTTTATTGTTTTAATATTGATGATTGTGGCATACAGCTCATGAAAACCCAAAATTCCTATCTCAAAAAATTAGCATATTTCATCCGACCAATAAAAGAAAAGTGTTTTTAATACAAAAAAAGTCAACCTTCAAATAATTATGTTCAGTTATGCACTCAATACTTGGTCGGGAATCCTTTTGCAGAAATGACTGCTTCAATGCGGCGTGGCATGGAGGCAATCAGCCTGTGGCACTGCTGAGGTGTTATGGAGGCCCAGGATGCTTCGATAGCGGCCTTAAGCTCATCCAGAGTGTTGGGTCTTGCGTCTCTCAACTTTCTCTTCACAATATCCCACAGATTCTCTATGGGGTTCAGGTCAGGAGAGCTGGCAGGCCAATTGAGCACAGTAATACCATGGTCAGTAAACCATTTACCAGTGGTGTTGGCACTGTGAGCAGGTGCCAGGTCGTGCTGAAAAATGACATCATCTCCATAAAGCTTTTCAGCAGATGGAAGCATGAAGTGCTCCAAAATCTCCTGATAGCTAGCTGCATTGACCCTGCCCTTGATAAAACACAGTGGACCAACACCAGCATCACTGACTGTGGGTACTTGACACTGGACTTCAGGCATTTTGGCATTTCCCTCTCCCCAGTCTTCCTCCAGACTCTGGCACCTTCATTTCCGAATGACATGCAAAATTTGCTTTCATCCGAAAAAAGTACTTTGGACCACTGAGCAACAGTCCAGTGCTGCTTCTCTGTAGCCCAGGTCAGGCGCTTCTGCCGCTGTTTCTGGTTCAAAAGTGGCTTGACCTGGGGAATGCGGCACCTGTAGCCCATTTCCTGCACACGCCTGTACACGGTGGCTCTGGATGTTTCTACTCCAGACTCAGTCCACTGCTTCCGCAGGTCCCCCAAGGTCTGGAATCGGTCCTTCTCCACAATCTTCCTCAGGGTCCGGTCACCTCTTCTCGTTTTCTGCCACACTTTTTCCTTCCCACAGACTTCCCACTGAGGTGCCTTGATACAGCACTCTGGGAACAGCCTATTCGTTCAGAAATGTCTTTCTGTGTCTTACCCTCTTGCTTGAGGGTGTCAATGATGGCCTTCTGGACAGCAGTCAGGTCGGCAGTCTTACCCATGATTGCGGTTTTGAGTAATGAACCAGGCTGGGAGTTTTTAAAAGCCTCAGGAATCTTTTGCAGGTGTTTAGAGTTAATTAGTTGATTCAGATGATTAGGTTAATAGCTCGTTTAGAGAACCTTTTCATGATATGCTAATTTTTTGAGATAGGAATTTTGGGTTTTCATGAGCTGTATGCCAAAATCATCAATATTAAAACAATAAAAGGCTTGTATATATAAAATCAGGGTACCACAACTTGGTCAAATGATGTCTGTAATTGCAATTTAGCACCATTACAAAAGTAATAAAATTAACTTATATTTACCTGTAATATTTTTGGACATCACCACACAGCAAGAGAAGAAGCTTATCAATCCTGCTATTCATCCTTCCCTTAAGAAACTGGTATTTCATTGTGAGAAAAAATCTGTGTACAAAAGTTAAAACTTTTAAAACATCCTTAATGAATATTTGCAATGAATATATCATGTTATTCACACTATATTTTAAAAAGTAATTTGAGGGCAAGGTGTTATAATTTTAATAGCTGACCTCTCTGCCTTGTTGTTGGTTTCGCTGTTGTGGTGATAGAACGTCCTTCCAAAATTGGACCACAAATCTCCCAAACAAATCCACTGATTTTTGAGGTAGGTCGATACATGTGAACTGCCCAGACAGGTATCAAGCTCTTCGCACTTTCTAGCTGACATGCTGTTAAACTCTTCTTCCTGTAAAAAAAACAACAACACAAGTTATGCCACCTTATGTTTACACACATTTAAAGGGGTAGTCCACCTAGGGTTGAAAATTTTCATTTTGTTACGCATGTCATAATTTACTCACCCTCATGTCACTCCAAACCTATATGAGTTTATTTCTGAACACAATAGATATTTGGAAGATATTAAGATCTTTTGAAAAATGTTATTATTTTTATGTAATAAACCGACTGCATTCTACTGCAAAAGAAAAAAATTAAATTAATTGGAATGACATGAGGATGAGTAAAGAGTTTTAAATTGCCTTTTAAAAATTAATGTTCCCACAATTTTTTTACACTTTTAACACAACAAAGTTAAACAAAATATAAACTTGACCAATCCTACTAGAATCCATAGTGTACAATTCAAGATTAATTTTCATTATTGAAATGATTTCTAAAGAATAAAGTGATTTATGATACAAATATTACCGTTAAACAGGATTTCATTGACACCATTGCTTGAATCACAATATTTCGTTGATTCACCGACAAGTTTCCTCCATCTCTTCTAACCATCCACCTATGCACGGCCTACAAAAAACATTCAGTAGCTAGTCAAGACATTTTTATATGACCTTTTAAATCAAATTTTAGTTTTAAAATGAATAGGTCTGTGACAAGTGATCATTTCCTTTATTTTAACTCAATACTGCTAATTAAAGACCCAAAATAGAGGGAAAAAATACAGTAGGATATATCTACCTGGAGTACATGAAACCAGCAGAGAAGAATCTTGGCTGTTGGGAAAACTCTTCTTAAGGCATTGAGTTCCTTAAGGTCACGGTCAATCATTATCGACCTACATGATGAGGAATTAAGAAGGAATTAAGATCTACATCTGTAGTTTGTCAAAATGAACAGCTTGTGTAAAAAAGTAATTTACAATTTGCTGTCTTTATGCAAGTTTTTTACTTCTGACCTGGGAAGAAATCCAGGGTTGTGTTCTGCGAGCTTTTCCAAGCAGAGAGCCAATATGTCCGCTGATTCCTCACTCACAATGAAATAAGCAAATGGGACTGCTCTTCCAATACCGTTGGTCAATAAAAGTGCATAAAATGCATAACCATATGCTGTCATGGCTTTGTAAGTGGCGTCCATGAATACCATGGTGTGAGCATGTTCTCTAAGTACATCTTTTTGCCACGGCGTCTGCACTACAATTATTAGTGGTTGATTTTCACTCAGTGGCTGGTAATAACAAATGCTTTCCTGCAGTTCAGATGTGACTAGCTTGTCCACACTAATGCAGTCTTTCGCATCAGGAAAACTAAGAGTGCTCTTCTTGATTAATCGAATATCTTCAGGTGTAACGTAATACCGCCGGTTATATTTGTCCATATGTCCATGAAGCTCTGCCCAGTCCACACATTTTAAAAGTGTTTCTGAAATCGACTGTCCTTGATCAAGCCACATTTCAATAAAGGCTAACAACTCTGGATCAATGCGATTTTTAACACCCTCTTCTTTCAAGCAAACATCATGTCCATTGTGTTGAAGCATTTTGTTGACCACAGCACCTGTGAAACAACCGTCTTTGATGATTTTAATAGACACATAAGCTTTGCAAGAATTAGCTCTTGTCTTTGTTGGTTCTCCTTTGCTTTTCCCACTTGCTTTATTTGATCTTTCACATGCAAAATAAAAGTAGTCTTTATGAGTAGACACAGGGGACCTGAAGATGCTTTTTGTTTCCTCTTCCAGTTTCTCAATGTAACCCTGCATGAAATCAGTCTCCTCCCCAGAAAAAGGTATGACCTCCTGAATGACTCGAGCATCCTTAACTTTCTTTACCTTTCGCCTTATCCCTTCAAGCCAAAAATTCTCCATTATCCTGGAAAAGTAAAAAATAAATAAAAAAATAAGGTACAAAATTCAAGATATAAATACAAGCACACATGGTAGGTTAATGAATATTTTAATACTGTCCAGAATACTTTGTACAGAACAATAACACTGACAAAAGTAGCGATTTGAATCTATTGCGTACTCCTGCCCTGAGAGCAGCGCGTAATACACTAAAATAACAGCGATTTGAATCTATTGAGTACTCCTGCCCTGAGAGCAGCGCGTAATACACTAAATAACAGCGATTTGAATCTATTGAGTACTCCTGCCCTGAGAGCAGCGCGTAATACACTAAATAACAGCGATTTGAATCTATTGAGTACTCCTGCCCTGAGAGCAGCGCGTAATACACTAAAATAACAGTGATTTGAATCTATTGAGTACTCCTGCCCTGAGAGCAGCGCGTAATACACTAAAATAACAGCGATTTGAATCTATTGAGTACTCCTGCCCTGAGAGCAGCGCGTAATACACTAAATAACAGCGATTTGAATCTATTGAGTACTCCTGCCCTGAGAGCAGCGCGTAATACACTAAAATAACAGTGATTTGAATCTATTGAGTACTCCTGCCCTGAGAGCAGCCAGTAATACACTAAATAACAGCGATTTGAATCTATTGAGTACTCCTGCCCTGAGAGCAGCGCGTAATACACTAAATAACAGCGATTTGAATCTATTGAGTACTCCTGCCCTGAGAGCAGCCAGTAATACACTAAATAACAGCGATTTGAATCTATTGAGTACTCCTGCCCTGAGAGCAGCCAGTAATACACTAAATAACAGTGATTTGAATCTATTGAGTACTCCTGCCCTGAGAGCAGCGCGTAATACACTAAATAACAGCGATTTGAATCTATTGAGTACTCCTGCCCTGAGAGCAGCGAGTAATACACTAAATAACAGCGATTTGAATCTATTGAGTACTCCTGCCCTGAGAGCAGCGAGTAATACACTAAATAACAGCGATTTGAATCTATTGAGTACTCCTGCCCTGCCCTGAGAGCAGCCAGTAATACACTAAAATAACAGCGATTTGAATCTATTGAGTACTCCTGCCCTGAGAGCAGCGCGTAATACACTAAAATAACAGTGATTTGAATCTATTGAGTACTCCTGCCCTGAGAGCAGCGAGTAATACACTAAATAACAGTGATTTGAATCTATTGAGTACTCCTACCCTGAGAGCAGCCAGTAATACACTAAAATAACAGTGATTTGAATCTATTGAGTACTCCTGCCCTGAGAGCAGCGCGTAATACACTAAAATAACAGTGATTTGAATCTATTGAGTACTCCTGCCCTGAGAGCAGCGCGTAATACACTAAAATAACAGCGATTTGAATCTATTGAGTACTCCTGCCCTGAGAGCAGCCAGTAATACACTAAAATAACAGTGATTTGAATCTTTTGAGTACTCCTGCCCTGAGAGCAGCGCGTAATACACTAAAATAACAGTGATTTGAATCTATTGAGTACTCCTGCCCTGAGAGCAGCGAGTAATACACTAAAATAACAGTGATTTGAATCTATTGAGTACTCCTGCCCTGAGAGCAGCGAGTAATACACTAAAATAACAGTGATTTGAATCTATTGAGTACTCCTGCCCTGAGAGCAGCGAGTAATACACTAAAATAACAGTGATTTGAATCTATTGAGTACTCCTGCCCTGAGAGCAGCGCGTAATACACTAAATAACAGTGATTTGAATCTATTGAGTACTCCTGCCACGAGAGTATAGCGCGTAATACACTAAAATAACAGCGATTTGAATCTATTGAGTACTCCTGCCCTGAGAGCAGCGAGTAATACACTAAATAACAGCGATTTGAATCTATTGAGTACTCCTACCCTGAGAGCAGCGAGTAATACACTAAAATAACAGCGATTTGAATCTATTGAGTACTCCTGCCCTGAGAGCAGCGCGTAATACACTAAAATAACAGTGATTTGAATCTATTGAGTACTCCTGCCCTGAGAGCAGCGAGTAATACACTAAAATAACAGTGATTTGAATCTATTGAGTACTCCTGCCCTGAGAGCAGCGAGTAATACACTAAAATAACAGTGATTTGAATCTATTGAGTACTCCTGCCCTGAGAGCAGCGCGTAATACACTAAATAACAGTGATTTGAATCTATTGAGTACTCCTGCCACGAGAGTATAGCGCGTAATACACTAAAATAACAGCGATTTGAATCTATTGAGTACTCCTGCCCTGAGAGCAGCGAGTAATACACTAAATAACAGCGATTTGAATCTATTGAGTACTCCTACCCTGAGAGCAGCGAGTAATACACTAAAATAACAGCGATTTGAATCTATTGAGTACTCCTGCCCTGAGAGCAGCGCGTAATACACTAAAATAACAGTGATTTGAATCTATTGAGTACTCCTGCCCTGAGAGCAGCGAGTAATACACTAAATAACAGTGATTTGAATCTATTGAGTACTCCTACCCTGAGAGCAGCCAGTAATACACTAAAATAACAGTGATTTGAATCTATTGAGTACTCCTGCCCTGAGAGCAGCGCGTAATACACTAAAATAACAGTGATTTGAATCTATTGAGTACTCCTGCCCTGAGAGCAGCGCGTAATACACTAAAATAACAGCGATTTGAATCTATTGAGTACTCCTGCCCTGAGAGCAGCCAGTAATACACTAAAATAACAGCGATTTGAATCTATTGAGTACTCCTGCCCTGAGAGCAGCCAGTAATACACTAAAATAACAGTGATTTGAATCTTTTGAGTACTCCAGCCCTGAGAGCAGCGCGTAATACACTAAAATAACAGTGATTTGAATCTATTGAGTACTCCTGCCCTGAGAGCAGCGAGTAATACACTAAAATAACAGTGATTTGAATCTATTGAGTACTCCTGCCCTGAGAGCAGCGAGTAATACACTAAAATAACAGTGATTTGAATCTATTGAGTACTCCTGCCCTGAGAGCAGCGAGTAATACACTAAAATAACAGTGATTTGAATCTATTGAGTACTCCTGCCCTGAGAGCAGCGCGTAATACACTAAATAACAGTGATTTGAATCTATTGAGTACTCCTGCCACGAGAGTATAGCGCGTAATACACTAAAATAACAGCGATTTGAATCTATTGAGTACTCCTGCCCTGAGAGCAGCGAGTAATACACTAAATAACAGCGATTTGAATCTATTGAGTACTCCTGCCCTGAGAGCAGCGAGTAATACACTAAATAACGGCGATTTGAATCTATTGAGTACTCCTGCCCTGAGAGCAGCGAGTAATACACTAAATAACAGCGATTTGAATCTATTGAGTACTCCTGCCCTGAGAGCAGCGAGTAATACACTAAATAACAGCGATTTGAATCTATTGAGTACTCCTGCCCTGAGAGCAGCGAGTAATACACTAAATAACAGCGATTTGAATCTATTGAGTACTCCTGCCCTGAGAGCAGCGAGTAATACACTAAATAACAGCGATTTGAATCTATTGAGTACTCCTGCCCTGAGAGCAGCGAGTAATACACTAAATAACAGCGATTTGAATCTATTGAGTACTCCTGCCCTGAGAGCAGCGAGTAATACACTAAATAACAGCGAATTGAATCTATTGCGTACTCCTGCCCTGAGAGCAGCGCGTAATACACTAAAATAACAGCGATTTGAATCTATTGAGTACTCCTGCCCTGAGAGCAGCGCGTAATACACTAAAATAACAGCGATTTGAATCTATTGAGTACTCCTGCCCTGAGAGCAGCGCGTAATACACTAAATAACAGCGATTTGAATCTATTGAGTACTCCTGCCCTGAGAGCAGCGCGTAATACACTAAATAACAGCGATTTGAATCTATTGAGTACTCCTGCCCTGAGAGCAGCGCGTAATACACTAAAATAACAGTGATTTGAATCTATTGAGTACTCCTGCCCTGAGAGCAGCGAGTAATACACTAAAATAACAGTGATTTGAATCTATTGAGTACTCCTGCCCTGAGAGCAGCGCGTAATACACTAAAATAACAGCGATTTGAATCTATTGAGTACTCCTGCCCTGAGAGCAGCCAGTAATACACTAAAATAACAGTGATTTGAATCTATTGAGTACTCCTGCCCTGAGAGCAGCGAGTAATACACTAAAATAACAGTGATTTGAATCTATTGAGTACTCCTGCCCTGAGAGCAGCGCGTAATACACTAAAATAACAGTGATTTGAATCTATTGAGTACTCCTGCCCTGAGAGCAGCGAGTAATACACTAAAATAACAGCGATTTGAATCTATTGAGTACTCCTGCCCTGAGAGCAGCGCGTAATACACTAAATAACAGTGATTTGAATCTATTGAGTACTCCTGCCCTGAGAGCAGCGCGTAATACACTAAAATAACAGTGATTTGAATCTATTGAGTACTCCTGCCCTGAGAGCAGCGCGTAATACCAGCGATTTGAATCTATTGAGTACTCCTGCCCTGAGAGCAGCGAGTAATACACTAAAATAACAGCGATTTGAATCTATTGAGTACTCCTGCCCTGAGACCAGCCAGTAATACACTAAAATAACAGCGATTTGAATCTATTGAGTACTCCTGCCCTGAGAGCAGCGCGTAATACACTAAAATAACAGTGATTTGAATCTATTGAGTACTCCTGCCCTGAGAGCAGCGAGTAATACACTAAAATAACAGTGATTTGAATCTATTGAGTACTCCTGCCCTGAGAGCAGCGCGTAATACACTAAAATAACAGCGATTTGAATCTATTGAGTACTCCTGCCCTGAGAGCAGCGAGTAATACACTAAAATAACAGCGATTTGAATCTATTGAGTACTCCTGCCCTGAGAGCAGCGAGTAATACACTAAAATAACAGTGATTTGAATCTATTGAGTACTGCTGCCACGAGAGTATAGCGCTGGGCGGGAGATGTATCGCGTAAAATATCGCGGAGATTTGAAAGAGTTCTGTTCTCACATCAGTTTAACAGACAGCAAGGTAGCATTAGAAAAGCATGTTTTTCACCAGTTTCCCCATAATCAGATTTGTTGTGGTCGACTGATGAAACAGTCAAATCAAAATGCACAAATAGGCCTACGATATTTAGACGATGATGATTAGTTCTGTGCATTTTTACTGTTATCTTATTATCTTAGGAAACGTTAGGATGTTGAATTTTAACGAAATATAATTAAAAATGAACTTACCTTGGAATAAATGCGTTCTCCCACGAAAATATCTGTCTTGTGTTCCGACCATAGACTGTAAAAAATAGGCTCCGACTAACGTACGTTATTCCTCAATCCCTCCGCTGCACGTTCAAACGTCTTGACCCCGCCCTTGCTTCAGTTTCATTGGATGAAGCTGTAAACCAATCATTTTCCTTTCTGCCCTCAGAACAAGTTTTAGTAAGTAAAACTCCTATCTGCATATTTTACCTTTGCAACTTAAATAAACCGTATACAGTATGTCATATATTTCAACAAGGCATCTTGCTTTATTAATATTTATTTTGAATGTCTTTAAAAACAAACTTTAACAGCATAAGGGCCGATCCATTTTGTGCAGCTGGTGACGCTCTGAAGTGACGCTAAAGGGAGCGAGGATATCATTTCACTTGATTCAATTCCTCCTCGCGTCTTTTCCGCGCATCCTCCCCTCGCATCCTGAAGGGGTGGAGCTAAGATGCGAGGAAAGGATGCAAGGAAAGGAAACAAGGATGCACAAAAGTTTCAAGCAAAAAATAAAATCCCTTAACTGTCACTTCAGTTCACCCAAGAAGTGTGGAAATAGTGTCAGCCTAAGCCAGGGGTCAGCAACATTTATGTCATAAAGTGCCATTTTTAAGTTTCCTAGTTAATCCCTGTGCCACAACCCATATACCATATATTGTAAATATTTGGTCAGATTGCACCTCTGGTCTTTTTTTTTTTTTTTTTTACAATTGGATAGCTATGCACATGATCTGAGTCTCCACATGCATCACAGCTATTTTGATGTGTGTGGAATGTGAACAGGGACTCTTGTCCGCATTTATAGCCTAGTGCAGGGTTCACCAAACAATCGTGGAGGGTCACTGAGTTTAGCTCCAAAACCAGTTAAACGCACCTAAACAGCTACAGATTTGGCCACTGAGATTGCGTGCGTGCAGTAAACAGATTACGTGTGACCATGACATATTACGCAGCGTCGCAGGGGATGCTCTAACAGGAAAGACATGATCAGTAGGGGGCAATCACGTAACGTACTGAACTGAAGCGGCAGAGAACATTAATCACATGAGCTCCCTGCTAACACAAGACGTAACCGTTACGTAACGTATTGGTAATTTTTGGTAATTTCATGATTTACCAATAGGCAACGTAACCACGACGTCGTATGCATGTAATTCCATTACCATCCCTTTACCAACTCACAACATCATCAGTACGTCCTCCTAACGTAACAAGATAACCAAGAACATCCCAGATAGGTACTCTAATCGTAATATGTTGGTAATTTAATGACTTAACTGCAACGTCGTATGCACGTAATCTGTGTACATTCTTTATATGCTCTCTGATTACCATAATGCTGCTTAATTAAACTTCAGACACAAGATTGAACGTTCCTTAAAGATAAAATGTGTTTCTTTTCACCAAGTCAAATATGGACGACTGCTTTTAATATAGGAAGTGAAGAAATAGATGTAGAAATAGTTTCAGGTTATTTGTCACCGCACAACCTGCACATCCCATAGATTATTTGTTATTAATATTTGCAAACTATATGTAAATATACTGTATATTTGGCATGGCAGAAACTGCCCCCTTTGGGTTATCTCGTTGAAAATGCTTGTGCTGTGTAGTACACCTGTTAACAATCATTTAATATAATATTAATATGCCTATAATGCATCCTTAAAAACATATTAAACATCTCAGTAGTTCAAAAACCATAATAAACTACCTTTATATAGCCTATTAATAAATTCACATTAATTACACCCATAGGAATGTAGAACTGTTAAATATATTGAAATATATAAAAATTGTTCATGATGCATGTATTAATGTGTACAAAAAAATATATTCCTATTTATACGCCTTAGTTTTTAATCAGTGTTTTTTCATTGTTATTTCTACACCACGTTTACCATTTCTGAAGCTATTATATTATATTATTATTATATTTACGTAAATTCTGCGTGACTTCTACGTGCTTTAATGTGCGCGAGCGCTGAGCTGGAGCGGAGGAAGTCACCATGGAAACGGGGCGGCAGCTCAACTGTCAAACAGCTAAACGCCGTCTCTCACTGCTGTTTTCACTCATTTCAGGTACACTCAAAAAAATAACTCATTGGATGAACTCAATTTAAATGTGGGCAGGATTTCCATCCAATAAATACATGTATCCCCAACACAAAAAAAATCCATCCATATAATGAAATAAAATTGAGTTGGACTAACTCAATTACATCAAACATAGTTTAATAAAACGAAATCCATTAACTTACTGAAACTGATTTACATTTGTTTAACTCAGTTTTAATTAATTTATTGTAAAGGAATTTTGTTCCCATTTTATCCCCTATTAATACACACACAAGCTAAACCTGAATAAAGTGTTTTTATTTAAAAACTATAAAACCTTTAACACATCACAATAGAAACCCATAACAGTAATCTTCAATTCCATAGCATCAACATCAGATACAACAAAATATTTTTATACAAATACAAAACAGGGCATCTTTTTAAAATAATAATTTGAGGTAGTAATCTTCAAATCAAATGCTACAGAAATAGCTGTGTAGTCCCCCAAAGCCTCTAAGACATTGAGAGAGAGGAGGAACCAGTATCAGTGGTTACAGTAACAGTGATAAATCATGCACAATGCAAACAATCTTACAAATCTTATTACTAACTTGAGTAACAATGAACTTCACTATAACACTTTGAAGCACAATTTAACTGTATGTAATACAAGTTGATCAATAAAGATGCTGGATATATCTGCATAAACTACTGTCTGTTTTACATGACCAATTTAAACTGTAACAGGCCTAAACAAGTACTACAGGCAGCTAAAGAAAAACAACTTTTGATACCTGCTGGACCTTAAAACCTTGTAGGCACAAATGTCTGCATCTTGTTAACACCGCACAAATAAAACTGGACCTAACAAAGCATATTTAACGGAATAAAGAAAAAAAAAAAAGAAAAAAATCTCTCCAAGTTATAACAAATGCAAGTACGAGAAATGGCTGGCTACTCAAGAGTGGTACGGCTTTTTCTCTCCATGTTGTACGAATGGTCAGTTCAAACAAGATAATTTGCCCATTTAAATTTGAAGAACAGCCTTTTTAGGGTGTATTATCATGGTCTCAAAAGAAACAATAGTGTGGCCCAAATCTGGGCTACGGGAAGGTTTAAAAAAAAAACAAAAAAAAACAACCAAGACAGTGTGAATATAACAAAGAAACCCATAGTCAACCACACCCATACACCCATATATTTGAAAATGTGACGACACATGAGGGCTGTTCTGCCCATTGATAATCCAAGAAACTGCAGTGAGTTGAATCATGTTTATGTCCACTTCATCCTTTGTTGACAGTCTTTCAATCATCTAACATGTATGAAAGAAATGGACACACCCGTTGACACTATAGATCAATGACAACTTGAGAAGGGCAGAGGGTAGACACTAAAAGAGTTGCAATTGGAATGTGCAATTGGGAATTCCAAACATAACCCCCCTCTCAACCATTAGTTCAAAGTTCCTTAAATCACAGCCCCTGTGCTGCCTCTGTGTAGCTTAGTCACCTTGTTTTCATCAACATCACAACAAATAAAATGTCCATGCATTCACTGATTGTTTTTGGCTTGGAGGAGAAAAAAAAAAAAACACCCCAAAAGTTCAATGTTTTTGCTCCTGGTGTTCAGATCTTATGCAAACATCTTGATTTTCAGCTGCTGGATCTTTGTATTCAGCTTGTGTCCATCCAAATTCATTATGATCTTCTGGATGAACTCAAAGGTGTACTTGAGGTTATCTGGAAAGCTTAGATCAAGGGCATAAATGAGCCCAAACAGCAAGATGAACCCCATGATGACACTGCCTACATTGTTCAGGACTTTATTGCCTTCGATGACAATTCCAACATCCTCTGGCTCCCCATCTCTTCGGATCATGTAAATCCCCATGACTGTGCTTGAGATGTCCCTCTCTGCATCCTCTGTGGTGGAGGTCTGAAAACACGGTCATATGCAATCATAAATATTTTGTGCGCATGAAAAATAATTTCAGAGAGTGTAAGCCATAAAGAACTGTATTAATCTTTCTGTGTGCATCTATTTATTTTGAGATTCAATCACTTCTATAAGTGCGTGCCATTGGAGAAATAATTTACTGAGTTACATTGTTTGACACTACATCGGAAACACTGCCATAAACTTACCAAATATTCCTTGAAGAAAGAGTCAGGATCTTCACTGAGGTAAATGACAAGGCTTCTCAGGATACACTCCCTTCTGGTGTTGATGTCATCACACTAGAGAAGTAGCAACAAATAAACAGAATTTGTAAAAATGTGAGTGCACAGGGAAGAGAACAGAGCATTGTACCTGGCAAGTTGTCCTTCCACTAAAATGAGAAGCCATGGAGAAGAAAGCCTTACAATAACCACGCCAATACAGCAACAGGATGTTTGATGCATTTCTACTAACCGAATCATTGATTGCAAGGACATCCTTGATCCTTTGCCCCTTCACTCCTCCTTTCTTCTTGAAGATCTGTATCAGTTTGTCTGAGAAGTGGTCCAGCTGTGACAAGAACTTTGATTGCAGTGGCTTGGTGGTGATCCGCAGGAACTCTGCATTTACCTGGAAAACATACAGCCATTTATTGCTTGTTTAGAATTTCTACCATATAGGGGATGCAGGATTATTGGCAAATTAAATCTGCAGTTATGCAGCTATTATTTGCCATAGATAATAAAAAAAAGTCAACACAAACAAACAAATCTACTTACTTCACTCTCCTCGAACAGGGCAGGCCATCTGTTTTTGAACTCTCCTATCATTGGCCTCTGCTCCACAATCTCTAGACGTCTGAGAGAGAAAGTTTTTTCCATTTTTGCTCTTATCACCACTTCATTGTCACGCCTTTTCACTTCTGACAATAAAGCAACTCTTTCATTCTCCAAGCTTTCTATTGTTTCCCCTTTTGGGTGCAGAGGAATGTAGTTTACTTCAGCTTTTCTTGGTTTCTTGATGTTGGCTGCAGCTTTGCCTTGGCCTTCTCGTTTATGTTTCAATGAGTTTACACGGATTTCAGGATGTCCAAGTCGCCCAAGCTTTGTTCGATAGTTTTGCATTTTATACTTCAATGACTGTTTCCAACCCCAAAATCCTGTCTTGGAACCTAGCTGCCCCAAACAAGGATGTGCTCTTGTCAAAGCTGCTGCTACCTCTTCACACTGATAGTCTTTTGGGTATTTTGTGTATTTCATCATTTCTTGGGCTAGGCCATCAAGGAGGACTCCCTTCAGCTTAGGACCAGGGTTGAAGTATGTCCCATTCGTCTCAAACTCTATATTCTTTTGTTGCAACTCAAATTCAGCCTCATAGGTGAATTTAGGGATCTCAAACACCTTGGGCCAGGTGGACAATCCTGAGGGCTGAGTTTCTGGAGATGAATGCGGGGTTGAGGTGTACAGTGTATCATTGCTGCTGGATGAGGCTATTGATGAAGCAAGTGTTTGAGGTTCTGGGCAACTGGTAATCGAGGTCTCACCAGATGAGTCTACTGTGTACAAAGTGACATAAGGCTCCTCAGGTGACAAGACAGGAGAGTATATTACTCTCAAAGTGCTTTTGTTTGCAATTTCAGACAACGAAGTTAGGTTAACAAAACCGTTGAAGTCAACATCCATGTATTGCAAACGGAAGTCCTGTTTCAACTGAAAGAATGTCTTTATTGATGTATGCAGTTCTTCCACCGTTGCTGGAAATCCAGAGGGCAGGGTTAGTTTTCTTGAGTCAGACTCATCACCAAAAATTATTCGCAGAACAGCTGGAGTTGCCATTTCAGAACACTTTTAGTCTAGAACAGACAAAAGGGAGAAGAACAAAAAAAACACCACATTAGCATTGTTTTTAGGATTAAAATCACTTGCACCTGGCATCGCATCTGGCAGCTTAGCTAAATATACCAGAATTAACAAAAAATGGTCGAGGATTGCATAAACAAATAACAAAAGCATACACCCCCCTTATAAAGTAATTCTATGTTAACTTTAATTTCTGATGAAGGAACATTTGAATTAGCACTTGTGCATCAAGTATCATGCTAATTAAAAAAAAATGTTTTACTATATTTAAAATAGTAAAGCAAGTTGATGCAAACTTTTGCATTCAACTGTACGTTTTATATGAACCTGATATCCAGAATTAAGACATTAAAGAAGACACTAACCTTTAATGATGATGAATCTTTTCAATATTACCATGCGCAAACCTCCAACCATGTACTCCACAAGGGGATATGGGTCTTCCAAGTCACCTAGCTCAATTAGGGCAACCTCTCTAGTGGGTGAGGCAGTTAGCTCAAAGCCACCATAATGCTCCCTGTACCAAGCACACAAATCTTGTACAATGAAACACAACTTCTCCTTAAGAATGCACAGTTGAATGATCTCATTAAATTTAGGCAGTCCATCTACAGAGCCGTGTACAATAAGCATCCCCTTACTGTAACGTATGCCACTGCAAGACACATTTTTTGCCATATGAACCTCAGTCACATCTGGGTATCTCTGCTTTACTGTAGACACTACTCCCTCATTAAGGACATCAACAGGCATAACTGAAACATCCGTGACCTCCAAGAATGACTTCTTCAGACCGGAGGAATGTGTGTGATAGGCAAGCATGAACTGGTGTTTAATAGCTAGTGAACGAGGTATATTCTTAAAGCAATTTGTATGGCGAGCAACCTTCTTGAAGAAGCTATGCTTAGCTTCAAATCTCATCGTCCACAGTGCAATTAATGGTCCGAAGCAACGAATCAGCTGCGGATAGTGCTCCAAATAGTGATGTTTCGGTTGGAGCTTTATATGTGGAAAGAGTTCAAGGTAGCGCTGTCTGTGATCACATATCTTGGCCTCAAGATAAGCAATTGTCTCATCGTTCTGAACAGGTCCCACAACCAATTCAACTATGTCCTTAAGGTCCAGAATCACTAGCCACATAGGTTCGTCCTCTGGCACACGATGCCCAATTATAAGGGGAAGCAGTCTTAACAAGCTCCAATTTTCATGCGCATTGCCACCTATAGTGTTGGTAGATGTGAAAGAGCGTGGTATGGCATGTGGAATATTGGTTTTGTCCCCCCATTTGTACGGAAATGTCTGTATAGATGTGTTTAGGTCATCAAGTGTGAAGTATTTTTTAGAGATCAATAAACCAATACAGCGTGCAAGTTCAACAGGAACAACCCCCTCAAAGAGGTCGTGCACAATATCAGGAGGATAACCAGTGCTTACATGAAAATGTGAAAGGTGCTCTGTTAAAACACACTGTTTTTTGACACCACAACAAATGGTTTCATTCTTCAGAGCAAACTGGACATGAGCATCATGTATGTCTCTGGTTCTAAGTTGGAAAGCACCTGACTTGACATCCTTAGTCTGAAATTCAGATTTATTTCCCATACAAAACCTGCATATTGACCCACCAGAAAAACTCTCAACAAATCCACCTAGCCCATGGGCTGCAAGATTGTCAGCTATTACACACTGGACTGAACCTTTTAACTGACCAAGCTGAGAAATAAAGACACCGTGCTGTTCTAATATGTTCAAGTCTTGTAAGAGAGGCTCCAACACTTTTTTGTAGCCATAGTCCTTGACATCATTAGCTTTACACAAAACAGCTAAATAGATTGAGGTTAGTGTTGAATGAGAACCTGGTGGCAGATTACCCAAAACCCAATAGACACCACAGAGTTTGTGCTTCTTACGAGATGTTCCAAGGGGGTTGCAAATCTCAAAATCATCAATATAAAGATTAACTGCGATTCTCAAATCTTCAGCAGACAGAAAAGGATTTTGCTTATAGTACTCACCGTCCCTTACGGTTCTGTACTCTTGAAGACCTGACAAACGCTGGTCATGTATTCTCAGAGTTTCAAGATGTTCAAGGACATCTTTACGAGAGAGCAACTGTTGCAAAGATTGTAACAGAGGAATGTACTGAAAGGTCTTATTCTTCTGGGCATCTAGTATGTACTCAATTGGCTCTATAACACCAAAATGAGAGGTATAGTACACTGTGCGTTTATATGCAGTAGCTAGAGGACCATCCTTTGCAACTGCTATGCCCAGTGGATTGGATTTGCATAGAACACTGGAAAGCTCATCAACTATTGACTCTTCAATGTGTAGTTCATGACTGTGGAATACATCAGAGACAATAGCTTTTGTCACAGGCAGAGATTCTATACTTAATATGTAGTGAAGTTCAGACAGGACCTCATCAATAACTGCCTTTGGAACATGAACAATATTTTCCAACTTCAGTAAAATACAAGCAATTTTCTCCTCAACTAAATTTGGCAGATGTAATTCTTCAGCATCACCACAACTTAGTGTTTCATATTCAAGACCTGCATCCACATTCTCTGTTGTCTCATCTGTAGAATTGTATGACTGATGCAATGAAGTGCTTGTACTGATGACATCAGCTCTAAAGTCTTTTAATGAATATTGGTTGTGTTTCCTGTTTTTGTGGGTGTTGAATGTACTGTAAATGTTAGTTTTAAACGTGCATCCTAGAAACACACACGGAACCGTTTCATAATGCCTGAGATGTCCATTTATGTGTTGGAAAAAGTCTCTTTCTGTTGCTAGTTCTCTGCATGAGCACATATGGCATTGAAATGTAGATAATTCTACTGGCTTTGGAGTTTGCCGTTTACCATGTCTTTTGTATGTGTGATTTAATAGCTTACTCCATGTATTAAATGTACACGGGCAATCTGTGTATGGACAAGGATAGCGATAACTACCCCTAATATGCCCATGAGTCTGTCTAAAATGTTGCAACAACAAATACCTGCTAGCTAGTTCCAAACTGCATTCTTTGCACTGCCACATACATTGACCTAAAAAGTAGATTAAAGACAATTGGCATATATTATATTAAACAAATGATAACAATACAGATCATCTTGTGCCAGTGCTGAGCAAGAAGCCTATACTTACCATCACTAGGAGGTTGCCACAGAAGTCAGTAAAAAAAACTGATCAAACTGCAAAGATGAAATAAATATATTAGAAGCTTACCAACGAGTAAAAATTGCATTTGAACACCAGACAATAAAAAATTATCAAAACATTAACATTTAGAATGGTTTAGAAATTTGATCATGACAAATGAATTTTACAGTGTTATATTCTGAGTATAATTTTTAAAACGTCAAATAAATGTAAATAGTATCTTATATACTCTGTGTTTGACTTTACAAATGACAAGTAGTTTGAAAACATAGTTCCAACCCGCTGCTAAGGAAAAAGACTCAAAGCCCTAACGTTAACATTACCCATTTGGCAAACAGACATTGATTCAACGCTGAATTTAGGTTATAAGAATCGTATTGACAGTCGTCAATCAAATCTCAGCGTTGAATCCACATTCACTAGGCCTAACGTTAACGTTACTTGATCGTAACATTCGACCGTTATTATGCTTTAAAAAATTAACATCGATTCGGCGTTGATATGATATTGATTCGTTAGCTGAATAACGCTACAGTCTGGTGTTGATTCAAAATCACCCCGATTAGCAAACATTTTTGAATCAACGTCGGAACGTTATGATAAAAATGTTGATTCTATGTCAGTCTGCTACCGCCAACTCAACTTTACTGAAAACCAAGCCAAAGTCGCATCTCTTAACTTTATCACGCCTGTTGCACACAGTCGATATTATGGAATGTAACGTGCATTATTTCATTGTGAGGCACATTCGAAACTAGAACAGACAAGCGAATACTCACCAAAGAATGGACTTTCACGTGTCATCGACCCAGTTCCAGCCACAGGTGGTAAATGGTGGATGCAGCAAAACGCGCGGTCTTCTGCGCATGCGCAAAACGTGATCCCCTTAATGAACTCAATTATATTGGATCAATAAAGTTTATAAGTGAAACAAATAAAACATTTTATGTTAGATCAATTAAATGTAAATGCATATTATAAAAAATAGATTTATTTTAATAATCCAAACAGTATTTATTTGTGTCACATCTAAGAAGGGCCTGAATCATTTTTTTGAGTGTAAGTTTAGTCTCTAAAATTACACAAATAGTACATACAAGTGTTCCTGACACTTTTTTTCATGTAAATGACACACTTTTGTTGAATATTTACTTTATAGAAATGGTTTAGTGTCTTCGGAAAAAGTCCGTTAGCATCTCAACCGTAAGGCTAACTATAAGAGCTAACGTAACTATAGACTTGAGCTCTTGTTTCTGAAAGTTTGGGCTTTTAATGGCATCTTATGTGTAGATGAGCATTTTTTATATAAAGGTTTTGCTGGCAAGTTGTCAAAGGATGAATGGAAGTAAACTAATTTAACCTAAAAGTATGTAACGTTACTGTACATTACAGTTAATCGGATAAATCACTTACACAGAGCGTGAAAATGGGCTGAAACTTAAAACAGGTTTTGATCTTTAAACACATATTGATACCACTTGTTCTGTGATTTCAGAAGTGTCAGAAAAAAACCCTCTATGACACAGGAGAAGTTCCTGATTTAAACAATTTCTGAAGGGAGCTGCTGACAGAGAAATAGAAAACACAGGTGATCTGAGAAAGCTTAAATAACTTTATATGCATCTTTCACAACATATTTTGCCTTTATCACCATGCATCTGTAATTTTCTTTTGCAAAATTGTGTGTGTGTTTGCTTGTTAGTTATTTTAAAAGGGCTTTGATGTCCAAACATATAAGCAACACTGTAAGAGCATTACTAAATAAGTAAACCTATAATATACTGTAATGGTTTGGAATGAGCGCACGAAGAGGAATAGGAGAAATGTAGATATTTAATAAAAACCATATAATACACCAACTTAACATTAATCCAAGACAAAGACTGAGGGAGAACTGAGGACTTATAAAGGGACCAACCAAACAAGGAAACAAGATAATTGATTACACACAGGTGATGAAAATGAACAATGATTAACTAATGACAGGAAACTAGAACAGGAACTACCAAATAAGGTCAAAACAGAACTGAAAGGAAACTAAACCGTGACATGTACATTGTTATTAAATTGAATATTCTGTTGTAATTGTAAATTGTATATTCTGTACATTGTTATTAAATTGTATACTCTGCTATAGTTTAAATAAACCTGGCATTGTATAATAAATATTGTTGGCTCTGTGAGAGATTATGTTCCTAGATTCTTCCACGCTGATGGCTGTGCACTACAGTTGGAGCGTATCTCCTGTCGAAGAACATCTCTAGACATTATGAACCATATAAGTAAGTAGTACCTCAAACATACACTGCCTAAAGTTTAAGGGTCAGATTTGTCACGTATTTGAAAGAAGTCTTTTATGCTCACGACTGCTGCATTTATTTTATTAAAATACAGTAAAACAGTAATATTGTGAAATTGCCATTTTTTATAACTGTTTTCTATATTGTTTTAAAAAGTGATCAAAGCTGTATTTTCAGCATCATTATGCCTGTCTTCAGTGTCACATGATCCTTCAGAAATCACGCTTAGCGAAAACAAGAATAAATTACATTTTACAATATTTTCACATAGAAAAATTATTTTAAATAATAATAATATTTCACAACATTACTGTTTTTATTTACGATCAAATAAATGCCGTTTTCTTGGTGAACATGAGACTTATTTAAAAACATAAATAATTGACCACAATCTTTAATAACACAAGGGATTCAAATATTCATTCATTTATTCTAATAAAATGCCAGAAGCTCTTAAAAATATTAATATAAATAGTCATCTTTTCCTCTGGTGATTTGTATTGTATACCCAGAATGCAATGCACAATGACATAGATTCCCATTCTCTATACCCAAGCTAGACGCTCTCACACCGTGTCTACACTGGACGCGACAAAGGGACCATTGAAAGTCATCTGAACTTTGTGTCAGTACGTCATAAATAGAACGAGGCATCAGTTTACGTTACAGTTTGTTGTGTCGCGCTGCATCCAGTGTAGACATCATCATATAATTATAGGTTCTATTGTATTTTGTTGCGCCATTCGGTGTAGACATGGTGTTAGATCTCCTATTAAATATCGTTACATATGATGTATGATGCCATCCATAATTGATAGAATGTTTCTATTTCAGAGACTGAAAATCATCAATAAACCAAAAGGTAATTATAATTTATTTGAAGAATAATAATAAGAATAACAAGAATAAATAAAAATGCATCTGATGACTTAATATTTCTTATTTTTCAGTGGGTTGAAAGTTCTCATTAAACACATTGCTTTCTTCTCATCTTTGTGCATTTTCAGATGTTGTGCATATTTATGAATCATAATTTTTAACTTTATTTTGTCTTTCTCTTTTTTTTAGTTTGGTTTAACTCCAACCCCAATTAAGCAGACCTGAGCAGTTGATCAATACTAACTTTTTCTGTATTTTCAATACTAACTTTTTTTATCTGGAGAAAAAAGGAGAGCAATTCCCGCGCTCAGATTTGTACAGTGACTAAGTATATGCTGACCCCCACTCTATTTCATTCTCAATATCACTATGGGTTTCCTGCAATAAAATGACATGTCAGTTTTTTTATTCTGCATTACTTCAGACACTAAGGCTCGTTTATGTCTATCCCTCCCATCATTAATGTTTAATGAACCCACCCTCAAAAGATCCATATACAGGTCCTTCTCAAAAAATTAGCATATTGTGATAAAGTTCATTATTTTCTGTAATGTACTGATAAACATTAGACTTACATATATTTTAGATTCATTACAACACAACTGAAGTAGTTCAAGCCTTTTATTGTTTTAATATTGATGATTTTGGCATACAGCTCATGAAAACCCAAAATTCCTATCTCAAAAAATTAGCATATTTCATCCGACCAATAAAAGAAAAGTGTTTTTAATACAAAAAAAGTCAACCTTCAAATAATTATGTTCAGTTATGCACTCAATACTTGGTCGGGAATCCTTTTGCAGAAATGACTGCTTCAATGCGGCGTGGCATGGAGGCAATCAGCCTGTGGCACTGCTGAGGTGTTATGGAGGCCCAGGATGCTTCGATAGCGGCCTTAAGCTCATCCAGAGTGTTGGGTCTTGCGTCTCTCAACTTTCTCTTCACAATATCCCACAGATTCTCTATGGGGTTCAGGTCAGGAGAGTTGGCAGGCCAATTGAGCACAGTAATACCATGGTCAGTAAACCATTTACCAGTGGTTTTGGCACTGTGAGCAGGTGCCAGGTCGTGCTGAAAAATGAAATCTTCATCTCCATAAAGCTTTTCAGCAGATGGAAGAAGTGCTCCAAAATCTCCTGATAGCTAGCTGCATTGACCCTGCCCTTGATAAAACACAGTGGACCAACACCAGCAGCTGACATGGCACCCCAGACCATCACTGACTGTGGGTACATGACACTGGACTTCAGGCATTTTGGCATTTTCCTCTCCCCAGTCTTCCTCCAGACTCTGGCACCTTGATTTCCGAATGACATGCAAAATTTCCAGTGCTGCTTCTCTGTAGCCCAGGTCAGGCGCTTCTGCTGCTGTTTCTGGTTCAAAAGTGGCTTGACCTGGGGAATGCGGCACCTGTAGCCCATTTCCTGCACACGCCTGTACACGGTGGCTCTGGATGTTTCTACTCCAGACTCAGTCCACTGCTTCCGCAGGTCCCCCAAGGTCTGGAATCGGTCCTTCTCCACAATCTTCCTCAGGGTCCGGTCACCTCTTCTCGTTGTGCTGCGTTTTCTGCCACACTTTTTCCTTCCCACAGACATCCCACTGAGGTGCCTTGATACAGCACTCTGGGAACAGCCTATTCGTTCAGAAATTTCTTTCTGTGCCTTACCCTCTTGCTTGAGGGTGTCAATGATGGCCTTCTGGACAGCAGTCAGGTCAGCAGTCTTACCCATGATTGCGGTTTTGAGTAATGAACCAGGCTGGGAGTTTTTAAAAGCCTCAGGAATCTTTTGCAGGTGTTTAGAGTTAATTAGTTGATTCAGATGATTAGGTTAATAGCTCGTTTAGAGAACCTTTTCATGATATGCTAATTGTTTGAGATAGGAATTTTGGGTTTTCATGAGCTGTATGCCAAAATCATCAATATTAAAACAATAAAAGGCTTGAACTACTTCAGTTGTGTTGTAATGAATCTAAAATATATGAAAGTCTAATGTTTATCAGTACATTACAGAAAATAATGAACTTTATCACAATATGCTAATTTTTTGAAAAGGACCTGTAGGTGTTTAGGAAGGATAGAGTAAAGACAACAGCAAAAGAAAGACAAGATCACCACATGATGCATGGCTAACCACTTACAAGAAAGCTTTAAGGCTCTTCTTTTTATCCAATCTTCTACATTTTCTAATGACTGTAACATGTTTTTTAAAACGAAAACATTTATTTTCACTGATCAAGATTCTGAAAAAAATCCTTGATATTGTCATGGGGTGACTAATTTTGCAGGAACAATTAGTAGATGAAATATGGGAATGTATAATGATGAGAAAGAGAAGTCTATTGGCCCTGGGAAGTTTGGGGTGGGGTCGGGTTGTGTTCTCTGGTTTTTAGGTCCATGTGTGCAGGATCAAAGGAGGACCGTGTGGACGGAGACAGGTGTGCAGCGTGGGCGAAACACCTGGAGAGCTGGAGAGGAGAGAGTGATAGAGCCAATCACTTGATTGGGGATTATTAGGAGGCCATGATAGACAAGGGCCAGTAGAGGCTCTATTCATACGAGAAGCGGGCACAATATTCTCATGTCCTACTTCAACGCCAGTCGAAATGAGCACATTCTCCACTGTAATCAAGTTTCCATCCAGATTTTGCGCTGTTTTGTTATCGACAAAGAGATATGCATTAAAAAAAAACTTTGCTGGCCTTTTACCGATAAAATGGTGTGCGTCATGACGTCATCCCTAAAAAAACTAATTATTGCATAAGTTTTGGTGTATCGCAAAAAAAATGTTGCCCTTGAGCTGTTTCCATACATAATTTATCCTATTGCGTAAATTATAGGCTAGGCTAGCTTTTCTTCATCCATTTGAAACAAAAAAAGCCTATATTAAATTGTATAGGCCTACATAAAATAATTATGAGTTTTTTTTGTTTTTTTGTGTACTTTGTTATAGACTAGATAGATAGGCCACTGTTGATAATCAAGCAATGATCATAAACAGTAGCAGCTGTATTATTATAATTTTTCTGATTAGCGTTTATAGGAAATATGAATGTTCATTCCGGTTATTTTATTTCTCTTAACCGACGTCATATTAACCGTTAACCGACAAGATTATGTTAAATTTCAATTAAATTAAATTTAAATTGATAGGTGGCTTGACCCGTTACAAATACCTAAATTTGTTTTCCGGGGATTAATTTTATACACGTAAAAAGCAGCATAAACAACATGAACGTGAGTATTCACGCACCTGCAGCGCTTCTGTGAGAAAAACATAAGCTATTATATATTAAAGAAACAGGCCCGTATGCAAATTATATTTTTCTAAATAATTAATGAATTAAAAAAAGGAAAGAAAAAAAAACTGCAACAATTAGCAGCCTATATGCAGAATTTCGGTTCATTTTTGTGATGCGCTCTTGAGAAAGCAGCAGTTTTCCTTTATTTCACAAAAGTACGTTTTGTTTTTTATTGTGAATGTACACAAATAAAATAAATATTTTGAATAGTTTTGAATAATGTCTTACTCTTATATGACCACAAATGAAGGAGTAGGCTAGTGCAAGTTGTTTCCAGGGGGGAGAAGGAAAAAAAACCCACGAGTGATCGTGCCGGCACCTCGCGCGCAGTTAAGCATAGCCTACTGACTCCACAACACAGCCTGTTCATGTCATAATAAAATACAGTCAGCCAAAAATATTTAAGAAACATGGAAAAAAATATTTTTTTCCCCTCACTCCACAACAAATCATTTAAATTTAACGGTAGAAAGAACTCAGAACAAGGCAAGAATAAAAATATAAGTAGCTAACAAACTTCATGTTCCAATATCCATGTAAAACTAAATGTGCTTTGCATAATATCACGGGGTTATGGTGGCCAAGCTGAAAGGCTACAGGCTATTTAAACTGAACAGTGCACTGTAAAAAAAATTAATAATAATCATATGAGAAAGCCCTAACCACGCCCCCTAGTGGCACGTAGCATACATAGCTCTTTTAGGAGCGGTCATTTTGACTCAGCAGCAGGTTACAAATCAGGCTACAAATCATAATTTGTATTTGTAACCTACATTATTGTTCTGAATGTGAATATTCGCCCATTAATTGAACGTAATTTAAACTGCGTCACAAATGAAAGGGGAATGGAAAGTGAAACCAAGTGCTTTCATATCGGACTTTGAGCTTGTTAATAAGCGTAATCCTATTAGAATAAAATGAGTATGTTCACTTACTAGTTACATATCATCTGGTTTGTTTTATATTGTTGAAATATTGAATTGATGACTTTACTTATCCCCTGCTCGTAATATTGAGTATACGCAACGATCGTGCAATCTGCTCGTCATTGTTTACTTTATTTACTAATATAATCAGCAAATCACGTATGTTAATTAACATATTACTTAATCACTGAATGTTTGTGTCATTCACTAATATATTTACCACTGTTTTCTTTGTATCTCTTCTGTTTATTATAGACCACATGCGTGAAGTAACACATACTACTCTCCTTTCATTAAAGAAGTTAAATTGGGATTCCCTCTCCTGTTTCTCTTACCGGAAACACACATCACCATCTTGATTGCACTACACCTGAACCCACCGAGTGTCCAATACGCTCGTATAAATCATGTAAACGTAGGCTAGCCTAGTAACACCAAATTAAGATAAGTATGTTTGAGAGGTAACTCGTCTTATTCTTACCATGTGTAAAATAATTTTAGATACAATTTAATAATATGAATATGATTTAATGCGCTTTTGAACTACAGGGAAACGGTGCTTTAACGTGAGCAACATCATGAACACGGACGCTGCCTATAGGCTAATTCTGTCATGTGACACCACATTTATAAGCGTTAAAGCTCCTTTTCTTCACAAAAATTGTTTCCAAACTAATTTTTGCGACATTTTAAGTATCGATATGGAATTCATGCGCTAAAGTTAAATGGAAAAAGATTTTGTCGACACATGAGAAATTTTATCGATAATTGGCATTTCCATCAGCTATATTGTAAATATTTTAAAGTGCTAAATATTTTTTCGCTAAAAAATCCTTGGATGGAAACCTGCTTTGTGACGCTGTCCTCCAGCACACACCTGAAGCCATTGCGCAAGGACAAAGGCAGCGTCTCCTCATGAGACGCCATCCCTCCCTGCGTAATATCTACAACATCAACTAAAGCTAAATCAACCTTAAACCATGCAACAAAAAAATAAAAGGAAAAAATTGAAAAAGAAACCGTAATTAAGACTAGGTGAAATCACATAGCTCAGGTCTCATCCAACACCACTCTCATCCCACTTCCCAGCATGCACCTCGAGAGAGAATTTGAATTTTGAAAAATACAATTTTTCAATTTTACATAAAATTCTTTACATAAAAATTTTTTCAGAGCACAAAGCCTCATTTTTACACCATTTCATTTAAAATGTAATAAGATCATCCATGGAACTGTAAAAATGAAAATCAATAGCTATTCTGGATTTAAAAACATAGCATTAATATCTTGATCTGAACCCATTTCTGTCTTATTTTTTCTAATCCTATAAATTGCTAACTTTGCTTGACCTATAACAAAATTCAAACATTGACAAATAAACCTCTTTTTCCTAAAAAAAATAGGCATTCAATAGATATTCAGCTTTGAAAAGTTCATAAAAAAAAGTTCTGTCCAAGTTTTTGTAATATTTTATATGAAACTACTTTCCAGCTGGAAGTTACTGAACCATTAAGAAGTCTTTGCAAAAACTGTAAGCGAAAAGCTGCTGTTCTGCTTTGAAGATGTATTAATCCTTGTCCTCCTTATTCTTTGGGTAAAAACAATACACTCTGAGGAACCCAATGTAATTTATCCCAGAATAAATCAACTAAAATTGCTTGAATATCTGCTAACAAACGTAGAGGAGGCTGCTGGTCAACTTATGCCATAAAGACTATGCTAGTAAATTATTAATAATAATTAATTAAATTATTAAGGTTTAACCTCCATATGACATATTTGGGATTAACCACTTCCATTTTTCAAGTCAACCTTTGACTTTTTCAAGGAATCCTTCCCAATTTCTTTGTACAGTTACTTCATCTCCTAGAAAAACCCTCAAATATTTAAGACCAGGGCCGCTGCTGGCCAAATGGGTGCCCTAAGCAGAATAGTATTGCTGTGCCCCCTCCCTCAAAAACAAACAAACAAACAAAACACCTACTATAAGGGGTCATAATAGAACTTTAATAAAATTTAAAAGTAAATAAATAAATTGTAATTAAAGTGTATTATTTATAA